>NW_027468609.1:11931218-11961218 GCF_046254945.1 Alosa pseudoharengus | reverse complement strand
AAGAACTTTTCCCAATATTTCCCATAGCCTATATCGCTTTTCCTGAAGGGGTGTCTTTATTATTTTAACTCGCGTCTTCAGCTTCTTTACTGTTGACTTTACTGTATTGATGCTTTACTGTATTGATGCTAGCCTTCTCGTGATATTTTAAGTAGGCCTATTTGTAGAAAATATATATTTTATTAATTTTAACTGACCCGCCCGCAAATGACCCGAATATCATTAAAATATTTTGTTTATGACTCATAACCGCGGGTAACCGCGGTCATCCGCGGGCGACCGCTTAATTTCGGGCAGACCGCGCAACACTGACACACACACACACACACACAGTTCACCGTGTAGCCCAGTCCATGTTTCACAAGGTTCCCTCCTCGTTGTTTATGTCAGAGTGTTTCTGGGGCAAGTGTCTCTGCCACATACTATATATCCAGACTCTTATCTCAGACAGGGGCATTACCAGCTGCAACCTGCAGACACACACACACACACACACACACACACACACACACATGCTTGCTTGGCAGCACTCATAAAGATAATGGATAATTCTGGGCGAAGGTGCATCCCATATCATGTGTGTCCTCAAGTGTGCAGTCCGTGTGAAGCACATAAAAGAACATAATGGTGAGGCATAACTGAGAGAGCAACTGGGTTTCCATTCAAAACTTTCTCATATTTGAAGTGCATTCATGAACGTGTGGCTAAACATGTGGGTCTGTGTATTTTCAACTGGTGTGTTCATAATCAAACAGACAAACAAGCAGGCAAATCAAGCAAACAAACAAATCAATTAAAAATGTCATTGTAATAAAGGAAGAAGTTGTGAACACCCGTGTGATTGAAGTGGAACATTGTTAATATAACTAAATTAGATTTAGTTAGATTAGTTAGGTTTGATTGGTTAAAATGCACATTACAAAAGCTGTATGGAAACTATGCTAGTGTGTGTGTGTGTGTGTGTGTGTGTGTGTGTGTGTGTGTGTGTGTGTGTTGGCTATAGGCCTCATTAAGAGAGCCTTAGCGCTGACTCACCTGCGAATGCGGCGGACTGCTGAGTGCTCAGTACATCTTCCCCTCATCATGATGAGATCACTTAGTCATTCATACACAGAGGAAGGTCACTTTATATGCAGCCACGGAGGGGGGGGGGTCACTCTGATTCATCCCTTCTCTCTCTCTTTCTCTCTCTCTCTCTCTCTCTCTCTCTCTCTCTCTCTCTCTCTCTCTATAAATATATATATATATATTAGGGGTGTCACGATTCTCTAAATCCTCGATTCGATGTAATTTTCGATTTTAAAGTCACGATTCGATTCGATTTTCGATCTTTTTAAAATATTACTATTAATGCATTCCTTATGTTATTTACTCTTTTTGGCCTTTTCCTTTTCTGTTTCGGGGGGCTTTTATTTTGAAACCACTTTGAAACCGTTCCAACCGCGAGGTTGTAATGTAAACAGAACTAACATTAGGCTAAAACAGACGTGAACATATGAAATGAAACAACACAGAATGTTAATTTGATTGTTTCAGCACACTCCAAGGAGACCCAAGGTTAGTGTTCATGGAATATGTACTTATCAATGTGCATTTTAAGCCTTAAAGTAACTTTGGACTGTAATTAGATAATCTTTTCACTTGCTAAGTTGAGTAGGCTAAGTTCATTTTAATTGACGTGAAAGAACAAATACTTCCACACCGGTGATTTCAAAGTAGCAAGTTGATGTGTAGGCCTATATTTTAACTGGCTGTAGCCTAAAATTAGAGGAATGACGCTGCAGTTCAGCAGGTCCATGTGTTTGTGCTTCTTGGCATACATGCTGGACGTGACATTGGGGGTGTGGCTGCATCGTCGATTCTACTTTTAAGTTCGAGATTGAGATGTCATTTCGATCGATTTTGAAATAAAATCGAAATCGTGACACCCTTAATATATATACTTGGTCTGTTGTCTTTTTTTCAAAATTCCCCTTTTCTTTCACCTTTCTCTCTCTCTCCTTTCCTCCTCCTTTCTCTCTGTCCTCCTGCTCTCCACCCCTCCCTCCCCACCTCCCTCTCTTGCTGGGTCTCATATGTCAGAAGCTTTGGCCTGAGGCCTTGATGTCTTCAGCTTCTGAGGGTTTTAATGTGCTTCAGTGGGGTTACATGGTGATTCATTATAGTGCCAGTGATTCTACCCCCTGCCCACATGCTCACATTCCTGCACACACAGACACACACACACACACACACACACACACACACATACACACACATACACGCGGACACATACACACACTCGCACACATCCCTTCCTCAGGGCTTTACAGGAAACACCACACGCCTCACTTCCTTCTTGCCTAGCTGGCTCCATGTTGTGTAATCCAGGAGATGCTCCATCACCATCACTGCCCAGTGCTGTGTGCATGCAACGCTTTTTGTAAAGGATTGCTCCGGACAAATCCATGGACTTGTGAGGTTTGAGCTGATCCGGTGTGAAGCTTTTAGAGGGGCCTGGTTGAACATGACCCCCCCCCCCCCCTCCTCCTACTGTTACATTGCCAGAGCAAGGTTCCAACATCACCTAGGAGACGGGGTTGGTACCCAAGGAGCACACTTCCTGATAGACCGTGAATGTTCTCAATCTCACAGTGATAACTGCATCTGTCCTCAAAGTGGAAGCTCAATGGGAATTTCAATTTAGCGACTGCATTGGTCATCCTCTGTGCTGTGCTGACCAAACTCTCCAAACTCTCATCTCCCGTCTCCTCATGTGTGTGCAGAGTCGGACCACTACCCAGCTCCTCATCAAGGCCTTCACTTGAGCAGAGCGCTAAGATGGTCCATCTCTCCTCTCTTCAACAAGTGTGAGTGTGTGTGTGTGTGTGTGTGTGTGTGTGTGAGTGTGTGTGTGTGAGTGTGTGTGTGTTTGTGTGAGTGTGTGTGTGTGTGTGTGTGTGTGTGTGTGTGTGTGTGTGTGTGTGTGTGTGTGTGTGTGTATACTTCTACTCTGAAGAGATGTGAGCAGAGCATCTCTCTGAGGCTGTACTATTGAGGACCCTCTCTGTGCTGTGTTGAGCCACAGCACAATATGTTTTCATCATCTCCATAGCACCACTGTGGAAGCACAGATGGCTTAACATTTGCTTGGTAATAAATGCTATAATCTATTCTGCTATAATAAAAACAGCAAGGTCATGAACATCTTCATAGTAATGAATTGACTCCGTTGTGGCCCTTTGTCATGTTTCCATCAGATGTTCTTCATACAACTCAAAGACGAGGCCGAAAGGATGACGCATGGATGGCTGGGGGGGGGGGGGTGGGGGGGGGCCTGTACGAGCGTGGGTAGATTAAAGGCTTTCTCGAAGACAGCGTTCCCGATGAGGTGCTCCAGTCCGAACCCACTGAGCTCAGGGTGTCCCAGAGATGAATGAGGCTCTTGAATGGTTTCGCTCCGTGCCAATGCCGGAGAGAGAGTCTGAAGGCGGCTTTGTTTGTGTACGCTGACAATCCCAGAGGAGGATTACGACAGATAAAATACCTATGTGCCTACGCTACTATATGTGATTCTATATATTTGAATGTATGTATATATATCTTGAATGTATGTTTTCATTAAGTGATGCTATACGTGCTACAGTAAATGTGTCAGTGTGCCATATGATTAGATGATTCTATATGCACTATCATACATGCATATCCTCTTTATGTGATCGATATATGTTTAGATGATTCTATATGCACTGTCATACATGCATATCCTCGTTATTTGTGATCTATATATGATAAGATGATTCTATATGCACTGTCATATGTGATCTACAGTATATATGATTAGATGATTCTGTATGCACTGTCATACATGCATATCCTCTTTTTGGGATCTATATATGATTAGATGATTCTATATGCACTGTCATATGTGATCTATATATGATAAGATGATTCTATATGCACTGTCATATGTGATCTATATATGATTAGATGATTCTATATGCACTGTCCTACATGCATATCCTCTATGTGTGGTTGTGCTTGCTCTATACATCATGCTGTGCAGTGTAGATTGTTTATGTCCAATTCTGTGTGATGCCGCACAACTCAATCTCAGGACAAGGCACAATCTTTTATACAGAGCATTTCTTACTTAGAGGCAATTCAGTGTGCTTGACCACACACACACACACACACACACACACACACACCGCCAAATTTATTTCATATTGAGGCACTCTCGTGAACCTACAATACACAGATCACACACACACATACACACACACACACACACACACACAGCCACATTTATTTCATATTGAGGCACTTGCTATCATCATTTTAACATTATATCTCGCCTCAACATTCTCTACCTCACACACACACAAACACACACATGCACGCATGTGCACACACACCCATACAAACACACACACACACACACACACACACACACACACACACACACACACACACACACACACTTACTTAAGTCTCACACAATGCACATCTCTATCTACTCCGTCAGAGCCAGCTGTTTATTGCTGGCCACAATTATTCTCTATTCAGTGCAACATCTGCTGACTGCACTGTTTCCTCAATGGAGGCCCATCAGCCTTTCAAAACAGTAATGAGAACCTCGTTACTCCTATTCGCCTACGTTTGCACATTAAGATATACTGTACAATCCATTTGAGTCGCTTTGGTTTAAAATATGAGCTTTATTGAATATGAAACTTTGACACTTTTGCAACAAAGTAAGGAGTTGTGTGTGTGTGTGTGTGTGTGTGTGTGTGTGTGTATGTGTGTGTATGTATATGTGTGTGTGTGTGTATGTTTGTGTGTGTGTGTGTGTGTGTGTGTGTGTGTGTGTGTCATGAAAGCTCACTCTCTTCATCAAACAATGCAGTATTTAAGGAGTGAGCAACATCATTTCCACACATAGAACACTTATATAGAACAGTTCCACGCACTAATATAGAACACTAATATAGAACAGTTCTAAATTAGCTCAGCACAATATTGTATTGCAAACTGAGCCATGCAAAATGCAACAACGTAGCAAATCCACTCCCAACATCAAAGGGAGAAAACAGCAACACTTACAGTACAAACAGCAGGGCTCCAGACTATCTTTTTGCACTGGTTGCACTGGTGCGCCTAACTTTTTTTCTTAGGTGCACCAGCACAAAAGTTAGGTGCACCCAAATTTTCAACCACATCGCATTTAACACCGCAGCAGGTTCACTTTTTTTCCCTTAATTACTGTCCTATATAGGTTGTCCTATGACTTATGATTTATGTGATTTTGCAATGATGATTGCAATAATCATTTGACAGCCCCACAATGCAATTTACTTTTTCATTTTAGTACTTTTAAATTTTCAATAAGAACATGGTTAATGCAGTAACGAAATGGTAGGCCTATTATTATAGGCTATTGCAATGACTTGCCATGCTCGATCTAAATGTGTCCATTCAATTCACCGTACACAATGACCACTGTATACATGCAGGGAATATTCGGGCTTTAAATGTAGCAGCGATATTCGGTTTGCGCCAAATACCGGATTAAATTGATTGATGCCATCAGAATGAGTTTACACAACTCGCGCGCAAAACGAATATTGCTGTTGAAAACCGGGTTACTCCCTGCATGTAACTGCGGTCAATGACGCACTCCTTTTCGGCGATATCTGTATCTCTGTCGTTCGGTCGTTGTATGCATTGTTCGCAATTTTAAGACGTCTTTTCATCTGCAATGACTCCTATAAATTTGGCGCAAGTGGCATTCCTGTACGTCGGGTTTAGCCTACGTTCAAACTATTTTATGGTGAATAATTATTTCGGACTGAACTTGGTGAAGGGAAGTTTCACTAGGCCTATCGTAGGCAACGATAAACTTGATCATCATCTCGGGCTCGTCTGATCGGTTTGCTGCTGCCAGCCGCTGAAAGGCAGTGGGGAGAGGGGACATTTATCTCGGCCTATGTGACCGTAATGCAACTACATCCACTCTGTTTATCTGACGGGTCTCTGACCTCCCTCGCTCTCTCTCCCTCTCTCTCTCTCTGCAGCACACGCATTTTCAAATTTACTCACAGGCACTGGGCCACGGCCAATCAGAGGGGAGGTCCCGCCCTTCACTATCTGTGATTTGTTTAAACCACGATATTGGCCAAATATGTGTCTGTTATTGAACCAAAGGTAGAGTTTCAATGCGGACACTTTTTCCTCTCTCGAATAGGGCGCACCAAATTGGTCGCACTCTGGAGCCCTGCAAACAGTCAAGCTTCAGCCAAGCTTGCGGCAGTGCAGGTAGACACAGCCTACTCACTCTGAAGCATTAGTCAGACATGTGTAGCAGTCATGTCCCAGATTAACCCAAATGATTACATGCATTAATAATATTCTCATCGGAGCCATAAATCGTATTTAGGAAAATTGCTGCTTTTGTGTTGGTGAGTATGATTAATGTTCTTTTGCTGTTTATTCAAGTCACTGTTCAGAAAATAAGTAATTAAATACTTTAATCCACACACACACACACACACACACACACACCTCTCTGTGGACATGCGTGTGTATGTGTGTGTGTGTGTGTGTGTGTGTGTATTCTCTGTGTGTATGTGTGTGTGTGTGTGTGTGTGTGTGTGTGTGTGTGTGTGTGTGTGTGTGTGTGTGTGTGTGTATGTGTGTGTATTCTCCGTGTGTGTGTGTGTGTGTGTGTGTGTGTGCATGTGTGTGTGTGTGTATGTGTGTGTGCGTGTGTGTGTGTTTGTGTGTGTGTATGTGTGTGTGTGTGTGTGTGTGTGTGTGTGGTTGTATTCTCTGTGTGTGTGTGTGTGTGTGTATTCTCTGTGTGTGTGTGTGTGTGTGTGTGTGTGTGTGTGTGTGTGTGTGTGTGTGTGGTTTTGCCATTATCTCTATTTGACTGCAATCACAGTGGTATTTGGATCAGTTTTTGGCATTCTGACATTGATACTATTAGAATAGTTTTATTTTGATTTGATATTTGTCATTCATATCCTCCTAAAACGTTTGTTTTGTTTGGATATTGTTTGTCATTCATGCCACCAGAGGAGGTTTATTTAGATTGTGTGGGGTTATGAGCCATTCATCCTCTCAGGAGAGAGCTTGTTTTGATTTGGCTGGGTTATCTGCTGCCTGCCATTCAAAGGCCTACTCTGTTTTTGGCAGCAATGCATCACGTCTGTCACATCTCTATTTCATCTTTGTCATTGTAGGAGAGTTCTGAGCACTCTAAATATATTTGTACATGTCTGTCTGTGTGTGTGTGTAGTTGTGTGTGTGTGTAGTTGTGTGTGTGTGTGCTTATATGTGTGTGGGACTATGTGTGTTTTGGGGGTGTAGAGATTAGTGAGTCAGATGATATGTGGATTAAGACCCTTTTGAACCAAATGTTCAGCGGGGGAAGAGAGAGACCGAGTTGGGGATTACAGACGTAAGTAAAACGTCCTGGACACACACACGCGCACACACACACACACACACACACACACACACACACAGGAGGCTGGCAGTGAGGCAGGCTGTATGGCGAGGTCGGGCGGGTGAGGGAGTGGGCACATTACTAGATGACACTCTTTGTCCCGTTTCCATGGTTATGACTGCAGTGCAGTGGGCTATGAAAGCGCAAGTCTGATGTAGCCTTCAAAGGAGATAGCAATTTTCCTCACTACACACGCTAGACATGCACACACACACACTCACATACACACACACACACACACACACACACATACACTCACATACCATGCATCCTACTCTAACACCCAGCCAACCTAGCCTCCCCAACACAACAGACACACACACACACACTTCCCCCTTCTACTCATTTGGCAAACGTGTGTATGTAGATTGAGTGGAGTAGATGAAATGCTGGCTGTATCCAGTGAGCCCTGGAGCTCAGAGGAAATCGTCAGGCCCATTGGTTGTGCAGCTGGTGCTGCTGGTGATGGTGGTGCTGCTGGTGGTGGTGATGGTGATGGGGGTGATGGTGGTGGTGATGGTGGTGGTGATGTGTGGTGGTGGTGGTGGTGCTGGTGATGATGATGATGGTGATGGTGCTGGTGGTGATGGTGGTGGTGGTGGTGCTGGTGGTGGTGATGGTGGTGGTGATGGTGGTGGTGATGTGTGGTGGTGATGGTGATGGTGGTGCTGCTGGTGATGATGGTGATGGTGGTGGTGGTGGTGGTGGTGGTGATGCTGGTGGTGATGGTGGTGGTGATGGTGGTGCTGCTGGTGATGATGGTGATGGTGGTGGTGGTGGTGGTGGTGATGCTGGTGGTGATGGTGGTGGTGATGGTGGTGCTGCTGGTGATGATGGTGATGGTGGTGCTCGTGGTGCTGCTGGTGATGGTGATGGTGGTGGTGGTGATGGTGATGGTGGTGGTGCTGGTGATGATGGTGATGGTGGTGGTGGTGATGGTGGTGGTGCTGCTGGTGATGATAATGGGGATGGTGGTGCTGCTGGTGATGATGGTGATGTGTGGTGGTGATGGTGGTGCTGGTGGTGCTGGTGGTGGTGGTGGTGGTGATGTATGGTGGTGATGGTGGTGCTGCTGGTGATGGTGGTGATGTATGGTGGTGATGGTGGTGCTGCTAGTGATGATAATGGGGATGGTGGTGCTGCTGGTGATGATGGTGATGTGTGGTGGTGATGGTGGTGGTGGTGGTGCTGGTGGTGTTGGTGGTGTTGGTGATGGTGGTGATGGTGGTGCTGCTGGTGATGGTAATGGGGATGGTGGTGGTGCTGGTGCTGCTGCTGGTTGCTGCTGCATTAAAATGTGTGCAGGGGCGATTTATGAGACCAATCAGTTAGCAGGCGGCCTCCGTCACCAGGGCTCTCTCCTGAGTGGGTCATTCATTATGCAGAGCCAGTATATCAGCTGGGACTGCAGCGCTGCAAAAACACACACACACACACACTCACACACACACACACACACACTCACACACACTCACACACACACTCACACACACACACACACACACACAAATACACACACACACACACACACAAATACATTCACACACACACACACACACACGCACTCACACACACACACACACACACACACACACACACACACACACACACAAACACACACACACACACACAAATACATACACACACACACACACACATACACAGACACACACAGACGCACACCCTCAAGCTCCTCGAAAGAGCAAGTGCTCAACCTGTTCCTTGTCCCTCACACTGACTGACAGTGACTTGGACAGATCCACACAGTCACACACTGCGCACTAACACATCCTATATTGTAAACGAGTGTACGTTTGAAACACACCCCAGCTTGCCTGTGTGAGCCAGAGAAGCCAGACTGTCAGCGTGAGTGGAGAGAGTTCAGTGTGTTGGATTGGCGAGGCTTTACGACGGCCATGTTATTCCCGGCATTACAGACTTGTTCTCCGTAATCTATAAAGGCTGAGGAAGTCAGTGTGTTCTCCGCTCATCCAGCAACATCACAGTCAAGCCCTGAAGCAGCATTTTATAATCTTGTCGATACTCTCTCTAGATACTCGGCCTAATAGATATGCTCTTTGGGTTACAGGAATCAATCAAGGCACTGAGCATTGTGTCAATGTCCTATCAAGACACTGAACAGTGTGTCAATGTCCAATTAGGACTCAGAATACTGCATCAGGAACCAATCAGGGCGCAGAACACTGTATCAAGGCCCAATCAGGGTACCGAACAACTGTCCATTCAAGACTCAGAAGGGATATGTTGAAGGGAGGCCTTTTGATCACATAGCAGGCTGAAGTGACTCTGCTGTGGATATTGGTTATTACTTGTGATTACTTATTACTGTGATGAAATAATTATGATTTACGATGCGGGTGGGGTTGAGGCCAGTGGTTATGTGTTACGTGAGAGGTAGGGTCACGTTAGGGATGATGTGTGAGTTGCATCTAAGACCTCGTTTACATATAGGAAAAACACATTTTCATACGGCTTGGCCTTTCATTTACACAAAAATGGAGGTTTTATCACAGAAAACTCTGGCCAAAGTGTAGATTTGGGAAAACTCCGGTTTCACGTTTGCATGTAAACAGGGGAAACGGAGTTTTGCATTGTGACTTGTTCCCTCGTTTGTTTGAAATCTCTGATTGGCCACCGGTTCACAGATGGAGCAGCAGCGCAGGGAGGAGGACGGGGGGGTGGAGGAGGAGGAAGATGATGAAGATGAGGAGGAGGAGGAAGATGAGGAGGAGGAAGAGAAGGATGATGAGGAAGAGGAAGAGAATGAGGATGAAGAAGATGAGGAGGAGGAGGAGGAAGAGGACGATGAGGAAGAGGAGGAGGAGGAAGAAGAGGAACTGTGGATGCAGAAGCAGGCATAACCCCGATGTGCTGGAGAACTCTCATTAACATGGAAATCTGACAACCCCATTCACAACTGCTGTACTAATCCCAAGTGGATGCCTCATTTATATACATTCACAAGCATATACAGAGAGAGAGAGAGAGACGCACACACACACACACAAGTATGCACACACACACACACACACGTATGCACACACACACACACACACACACTTCACATCACACTATTACAGTATTACTCTTGTTCTTTACTGCTATTAATTTCAGATATTTTATGTCCACCCCACATTGATGTACCCACCTCTTCTTATGTATTTTCTGTCTTTGTTTTTTGTCCTATGGTCTGATGTTCTTGTATGTTATGTTGTATGTAACAACAGCTTTGGCAACACTGTTCCCATACAGTCATGCTAATAAAGTAACTTTGAATTGAATTGAATTGAGAGAGAGAGAGAGAAAGAAAGAGAGAGAGATTATATTTAGAGAAATATACTATGTGTAACCAGTTACTGTGGTAAAACACCTTTGGTCTGTCAATCAACAATCATCACATAAACATATAAATACACCACAAACACAAACACACAACAACACAAACAACAAAGACATAACAACACAAACTCAAAGTCAAATTCAAAGGTGCCTTATTAGAATGCCTGTATGGGAACAGTGTTGCCAAAGCAATCATCAACCATCAACAATCATCACATAAACATATACTGTAAATACACTACAAACACACACACACACACACACACACACACACAAACAACAATCACCACATAAACAAACACACTACACACACACACAAACAACAATCATCACATAAATGTATAAATACACTACAAACACACACACAAAAAAACAGTCATCACCTGTTATTTCACTTTGTCCCTGTGAAGTCTGGGGAATTGGAATATTTATTATTCTATTGAGTGCCTTCATTCAGGACTGCAGCTTGTGCGGCTCTATTCAGAGTCCATTGTGCTGTCTTGTTATTTTATTAGGGTTTCTCTGGCTTAGAGAGGGGGGGGGGGCAAAACACAATAATAATAACTGTGATAATCTGGTGAGTGGAATGGAGGCATGTGCATCTCTCACACTCACAATCTCTCTCTCACACACACACACACACACACACACAAGTACTTATACAGTACACGACCATAAAATGGTTCATCCTTGCGGCACCCCAGTTCCTCTAGAGAAAAACAAAAACAGTTTTGTTTATAGTATTTTCATAACCATATGCTTCTTGCATCATATACTTTCCACAATGACAGACCATTGAAAGCCTATTTTAAAGCCTTTTTGAAAAGCCATTTTTTCTCAAGCCATCACCAAGTAGGCCTACCCAGCTTGAGGGGACGGACACAGCACCCATTATCTTTTATTATTATATATTTTATATATATTATCTGTGTTATATTTGTAAAAAATTTACACAGTGTTGTTTACAGGGCATTCCTAAGACACTATTCAAACTATTTAACAGATTTAGGCCAGTCTGAGTGGACTGCGTTTGGGATCGCTTCGTTTGGCAGCGCTTGTGCTGGTGTCACCGTTACCGTGGCAGCAGGAGTGGCCCGGTGCTGGGTGAATGATGCGTTTCCTGTTAACGAGCCGAGTCGAACAGTGTGTTGCTCCAGAATAGACGGCTAGCAAGCAGTAGGAGATATGGAGCAATCAGGACCTGATTACTGCCCGGCCCCTTAATTACTGATCAGGCGTGTGTGCCATGGTGAAGGTAATTAGGACATCACAGTGTGTGTGTGTGTGTGTGTGTGTAGGGCAGTCGCCTACAGCATGCAAAAAGACACAGGGACAGATGGAGATGACAGGCAGGACACAGAGACAATACACACACACACACACGCACACACACACGCACAAGCATACACACACACACACACATACACACACACACACACACACACCAATAGAGACATAACAACACAAACTCAAATTCAAATTCAAAGGAGCTTTATTAGAATGCCTGTATGGGAACTGTGTTTACATGTACATGTATGTGTGTGTCAGTGTGTATACACATGCTCGTGCATGTGTATGTGTGTATATATCACAGACACACATTTGTTTTAGGTTGAGTCCCTCAGATCCATCTCATTTCAAAATAAATTGTGCTGCCAAGATGCGGGTGGGGTTGAGGCCAGTGGTTATGTGTTACGTGAGAGGTAGGGTCACGTTAGGGATGATGTGTGAGTTGCATCTAAGACCTCATTTACACATAGGAAAAACACATTTTCATACGGCTTGGCCTTTCATTTACACAGAAAGGCAGAGGGCCGTTCACCAAGAAGTGTGGCCATTTTCCATTGCTGTCACAATCTTGAAAATGTGGGATACCTATTTGGATATCTCTTTTTAGGATCAGATAGGGATTCATTCTACTTTAATTAGTAATTTTGTTTGTCCAATGCTCTAAATATTCTTGATTGCCTCAATTTATTTTGTTGACTCTACAGTAATTGATGTTTGGGAAACAGAGCTGGACTGAGCTTGATGTGTCTTAGTTGTTGTTATTGAGTTAGTTAGCTTCAGTACCAGCTGGCTCAGAGGACTCTTTTCAGGGTTCAGGAAACACACCACACCAACACACCATCCTCGCAGGAACACACTGAACAGAAATAAAACAGTTCAGCTGCACAGCAGAAGCACTTAAAGGAACGTGAACTTTTTTAGCCATCCGTAATCATCTCAATTGCCTCAATAATCATAACAATTTCCGACAAAATGTTATCTTCCACAAATATCATCAACCCTCAGGAAAATGGATGGAAATGTGACCACGCTGAATGAGAGATGGACCGAATAAGCTTCACTAGACAGAGAGTCATTGTATATGTACAGACACAACACATGTAACATAGTGTTTAGCTATGAGAGGAGCTATCCACTTAATAACTTTCTCAGCAGGCATAGCTAGAATATTCCTCAACTTATATTTCTTTTGAAATGTTGACAATTCTCCGCTCAATATGGATATTAATACATGTGTATGACTGACAGAAAAAAATATGTTTACTTTAAATTATTGTGGATGCGACAGATTCTGTCTCCCATCACATTAAAATCAATACCACGCAGCTTCAACCAGGGACGAGAGAGAGAGAGAGAGAGAGAGAGAGAAGGGTATGAACTTAGAGGAATATATGTGTGACCATGTTGATGGGATTAATATTTTTACTGTGTATTTTTGGTCCGCTATTTTACAGTTTTTTACAATTGATTACACACGTTTTCAAAACTCTGTGTCTATTTTTCAAAACTCCACACACAAAACCCACAACTGCTCACACAAAATGCAAAATGCCTCAAATCTCCAGCAAAATGACACACAACATTCACATACAAACATATTTTACAGCAAACAAGAAAAAAAGCAAAGAAGAATACAGTGACCAGATGTACATGGAGTTTTGAAAACACTGATTTTTTTCTTCTTCTAAAGACAAGTGTGTGTGTGTGTGTGTGTGTGTGTGAGGTGGGGGGGGGGGGGGTCGTGTACAGTATGTATTCATAGGCCTATAGACCCTTTCAACTGCAGAAACAAACAATTCTACAGTAAGCGTTCCTAAGGCATTTCTGGAGGCACAGAAAAATGTATTGAGCTAATGGTACTGTAACATGGGGACAAACAAAACTAGAGTAAAAAGACAAATTTTACATAAAGTCAACTTTTTGTAGAACATTACTGTAAGCTAAAGTCCGATTACTGTATTTTCTCTATTTTTACAGTTTTTTACAATTGTTTACACACGTTTTCAAAACTCTGTGTCTATTTTTCAAAACTCCACACACAAAACCCACAACTGCTCACACAAAATGCAAAATGCCCCAAATCTCCAGCAAAATGACACACAACATTCAAAATGTCAAAAACACATGTTTAAAGCAAACATTCGCCTCACATTACAAACACTTTTGTCATAATATGACATTTTGGATACATCATGTACACACTGTTGCTCAAAACCTAAAGCTCTTCTGTCTTAGGCTTTCTATATGTATTTCCATACAAGAGTGAAAGTTACGGTATCAACAAAGAGAATTTGAAATACACAGTAAAAATGCAAGCAATATTGAAACCAAAAATAGTGATTTTTCCCAAATAATTTGCTGTGAATACAGTATTTTACAGCAAACAAGAAAAAAAAGCAAAGAAGAATACAGTGACCACCAGATGTACATGGAGTTTTGAAAACACAGATTTTTTTTTTCTAAAGATAAGTGTGTGTGTGTGTGTGTGTGTGTGTGTGTGTGTGTGTGTGTGTGTGTGTGTGTGTGTGTGTGTGTGTGTGTGTGTGGGAGAAACAAACAATTCTACAGTAAGCGTTCCTAAGGCATTTCTGGAGGCACAGAAAAATGTATTGAGCTAATGGTACTGTAACATGGGGACAAACAAAAATAGAGTAAAAAGACAAAACA
This sequence comes from Alosa pseudoharengus, assembly GCF_046254945.1. Taxonomy (NCBI): domain Eukaryota; kingdom Metazoa; phylum Chordata; class Actinopteri; order Clupeiformes; family Clupeidae; genus Alosa; species Alosa pseudoharengus. The sequence goes on along the minus strand of NW_027468609.1, from coordinate 11,946,409 downwards.
TTACTGTAAGCTAAAGTCCGATTACTGTATTTTCTCTATTTTTAAAGTATCTGCATTGGTTCTGAATATTTCAACCGGAAATCCTCTACGAGCAGATTGAAAGGGTCTATACCTATATAGAGAGTATATCTATTCATAGACCTATACTAAGGCAATGATTGGATGGTGTTCAGTAAAGTAAAGAGTGTTTGCACATGTGAAGAGAAAGAGTGAAGCACTGGTGATTTAGTGTGGCATTTTGATGGGTTGTGTTTGAAGAACGAAATCAAGTTACTTCCTGTTAGATTTTTGTGTGTTAGGTAGAAAATTGTGTGTGGTGTTTTGCAAAATGTGTTTTAGTCAATTGAAAACTGAGTCAAACACTGAGAATTAGTGTATGGTTTTGCAGATTTGGTGTCGGGTTATGATGTTTGGAGGACATGTTTAGAAAATTGTGTGACAAGCAAAGATTTAGTGTGTAAGCAGTTGAAAAAAACTGTAATACTTTGCATAACAGACACAGACACAGAGAGAGTCAGAGGGTTAGAATGCCTCTATACTGTAGCTGCCACTTTACTGTCATAATTATAAAGAAAATAAAGAAAATTTCTTTTTTTTTACTTTCTTCATGATTGAAACATTAAAGACCCCCTTTTACCCCTTTTTGTTTTGAAAATCAATAAAAATTGTATGGCTTAAAAGCATGAATTTGAACATTCCTCTGAACAAGAAGTAAAAGTCGAGAGTCTGAGAGTTAACCCTCTGTGGACCCTGCCTCTGGGCAGTCAGTGTGCGGAGAGAAACAGAACAAGAACAGTCTGTCTAGGTCAGACATGTCAAAGTCAAGGCCCGCGGGCCGGATCCGGCCCGCGAATGAATTTTTCTACGGCCCCCGGGATGATATTTGATTAGTATTAGAACCGGCCCGCAGGCCACAGCCGCTGCTGTTTTGCACGCACCAATACTCCATTCCCCACAATGCAACGGTAGCCCGCACGAACTCACTGCGGCGCCGCAAGTGGGCCTCGGCTTCATTATTCATCAGTATTCAGTCAGGGCAGATGTCAACTTTCAGCTACCCCCCTCCCCAGTGTTGTGCCTGAACGCGTTCATTGAACGAAAGTTCATGAACTCGTTCATATTTTGAGCGAACGTGAACTGAACGTAGCCTACTGTATTGCCTGATGAACGTTACTATGAACTCGTTCATTCTGGTGTCTGTGAACGGCACGCTCTTTCAGTTTAACTTCTTGAATAGGGTGCCAGATTTCTACAGAACCTTCCACACGAAAACCCGGCTAAAATACACCGTAAAAAGGCCTTAATATGGCAGCATGCAGGTCACCATTTGTCAAACTATGGGCCGCGGTCCGCAATGTGGACAATGGTCTGCAGAGTGAAATTATTCCCGGGCCATCGTCTGATAATTTGCTGCGCAATTGATCAAGGAGCCGCGCGGACAGAAAAAGAAAACAAACATTTCTGCAATTAGGAAATACTTGTTTGGTGTCATCAAACATAGTGTGCACGTTGGTAGCAAAGCTAAGCTTCAACCTATTGGAAGGCTATTTAATTATGAAACGACATTTAATAGAACGACGTGGATTTATGCAACTTCCATAAAAAACAGAGCACAGACTATATTAAACACTGTTTGGCATTAAGTATTAAAGTCAGCCAAAAGCTATTAATTAGTCAAGATCTCCAGATCAGTGATTTACGCATGATCTGATCCGCCATTTACCATTCACAAAAGCTGGTATTGTGTTTCCTAAATCCTTACATTCAGGCATTCAAATTAAATGTAATTAAATAGCATATATATATATATATTCTATCAGTGTATGATGCTTGCATGAGGGAAACATCCCAAACCAACGGCACCCATATAATTGCTGTTGTTTAGAGAAGTATTTCTCATGCAAGCATCATGCAACAATGCAAAAACAATGAAACTATTGTAGGCCTAATTATATTTTACATTAGTAAAGCAGTACTCTGATGTGCATGTTTTCACAAACTTTTGTGAACAATCTTAGCACTTTAAACATTGACTGTTTTGAACTGCATGTATAGCAATATAGTATAGCCTAAAAATAATAATTGTGATATCATTATGATAATTTGATGGGGGGTGGGTTCATGTAGGTGGGCCCTATGACCCCAAAGTATGCCTTGACTGGGCCTCAGGTCAAAGAAGTTTGAGAAAGGCTGATGTAGACGACAAAGCAGTAAGGAGGCATCGTATGATCATTTAAACAAGTTTTATGACAAGGTCGGTGAGGATGGGAAAAATCGTACATTTCTGTGCAAACTTTGCCCGCACTTCAGTCACAGTCATTATTCATTTAATCATTAAATAAAATACAGTACACGTCTTGGTTCAATAGGTTACGTGCAGTCATTTTAATATGTTTTAATAAACATTGAACCAGTCCGGCCCTCGGCTTGTAGCAAATTTGTTTTTTTGGCCCTCTAATGTATTTGACTTTGACATCCCTGGTCTAGGTTAACTGGGCACCTAGAAACCTGATTCACAACATCACCTCATCTTCTCCTGACTAGACAACAACACAGTCGCGTTTCCAGTGCATTTACGGATGTCTTCAGGAAAGCGGCGAGATTGTGTTCCTGCTAAGCGATTGTTGTTCCTGCTAAGTGATTGTTGTTCCTGCTAAGTGATTGTTGTACTAATCTGTCTAAACGGCAGGCTGCAGGAGTGCTAGAAACCCTTTGGATGAATCCTGCTACTGTGAAAGAGTCTGTTCACATCTGAAGGCTAGCGCAGACACTCTCTTTCTGTTGTATAATCTGTCTCCATTCAGACCCTGGTACCTTCTTCTTATTTCATAATTAATAAAATACATTTATGAATTAGACATGGTAGAAGAGTGCTCTAATGTGAAATTAAAATTCATCTGAATAATTCAAATGTATATATGTGTGTGTGTGTGTGTGTGTGTGTAAGTGTGTGTGTGTGTGTGTGTGTGTGTGTGTGTGTGTGTTGATGCATGCATGAGTAGGTTACCTGACAGCAGTACCAGGGTGTTCACAGATTTTTTCCGCCTCAAATTTAATGTGTCAACTTCAAAGTGACTGTTTGGATAGAGTGTCACCAAAGCAAAAATAATTGTACAACAACATGCTAATTTGTTACTTCTCTGAACAGTGATCAACAAAAGGAGGAAGAGTATAGGAAGAGTATGCCCCCCCCCCCAAACACACCCACCCACCCACACACACACACACTCATAGCAACTCAATGGAGCTTCTGTTTCTGCACCATTACTCTGTATGAGAGAACTGTGTGTGTGTGTGTGTGTGTGTGTTTGTTTGTGTGTCGTGTGTTTGTGTGTGTAGTTCACAGTTGTTCATCTTGAGGAAGTATGGAGGTGAGATATTAAAACCAAAGTCTCCTCCTCCTCCTCCTCCCTCCCCAAACCCACTCCTGTCTGCCAGCCTTAGCTGCTGTGGAAGAGTAACTCACTGTGGCATGGGTCTTAAGGTTTAGTGGAGCCCCTCTACCGTGGAGCGCAGTGCCGCTCGTCTGCCACCCCCGACCCATCCCCCCCCCCCCCCCGCCGTCGCTATGCCTGATGGGCCAGACTGTCTGAGCGCTTCAGAGGCCTCCAGCGTCATGAGACAACAGGCCCCAGCGCACGAAGTTGATCAACTTTATTACATGCGCCCGACTGGGCAGGACTCGCATGCGGGTACGGTGCCGCGTCCCCCCTGCATTCCGCCCGCGTTTCCGCGCGTTCCTGGGTCCGCAGGGACTCTGCTGCAGCTGCCGCCGCTGTTGCCGTGGCGGCGTCAAGTGGAGTGGAAGGGAAAAAGACGCGGGCACTAGCTGTGGGCGAAATGAGCTCGCTGTGCCCACATCCCCGCGTGGCACGGGAGACGGCGAGCGCTGGTTTCATATTAGCTCATCGCTAATTGAAGATGGCAGCCAGCGTAGCAGTCGGCAGCGAGGGCGCACACGGAGAGAGAGACGCAGGAGAGGAGACACCACTGAAGACTACAGGGAGAAGTCTATTTCAGTCATCTTCATCAGATCACATCTGCACCGGCCCACTACATCTTATTACTGCTCCGTCTAGATCACTTCTCTTTAGTGGCTGTGTGCCTGTAGACGAGCCCACTGCACTTCACCACTCCGTGGACTGTTTTGCACATTTGTAATAGATCTGCTATTCTAGTTCATTACTACTCTCCGTCGTCTTTATTCCTGCTGTTTGTATACTAGCTAACTCTGATCCATGCTAACACTCAGCTTGACTATTTTAGTCTGTTTGTATACTAGCTAACTCTGATCCATGCTAACACTCAGCTTGACTATTTTAGTCTTTTTGTATACTAGCTAACACACTGAGGGCGGTGGTAGTGTAGTGGTTAAGGAGCTGGGCTAGCGTGCAGTAGCCTGAAAGTTGTCGGTTCAATTTCCGGCTTCCACCGTTGTGCCCTTGAACAAGGCACTTAACCCCAAGTTGCTCCGGGGACAATGTGATCCTTTGTAATATAGCTAACATATGTAAGTGTCTGCTAAATGTAATGTAATGTAATATAATGATCCATACTAACACTCAGCTTGACTATATTAGTCTTGAATGATATCTTGAATCCCACCTTTCTTATGCAGCCCTTGCCACTTAATCTACTAAATCCCTCTTCTACTGCACTTTTTACCCCCCCCCCCCCCCCCCCCCATAAATGCACAAAGCTGACACCAGACATAATTTCACTGCATTTCTTACTTCCAGTAACTATATGCATGTGACAATAAACTTCCTTGTATCCTTGTATCTTTGTAGCTAATTGATCAGGGTCAGCTGAAAATTATATACATTTTTGTGGTTGGTTAATGTTTATGGTTAGTGTTATTATTATTGTTATATGACTTAAACTATAAACTGTTAATGCTAATGTGATGTTTATTGGTGTCACTGTAAGTCGCTTTGGACAAAAGCATCTACTAAGAACCATAAGCAGAAGCATCAACTTAAACATATGTTGTGCTTTCAGGCACATTTTTGCCAACTATATATTCACACAGAACAGCATCAGATCTTTTCAGTGTTGATAACATAACATTTGAAAGTAGTAGTTTTAGCAACTAGTTGCATGACTGAATGAAATTGACTTATGAGGCATGTTTTATTGATATCAAAATAAATTATTTGGTTGGTTCAAGGTAGCTTCATATTTTGTGCAGATGTTGTGCTACTAATTATATTACACAACATCTCATGCTTGGTTCTGGATTATTTTATGTGTGTGGTGGACTCTCTCATTACAATATGCAAACTGAAATGTAACTTGTCTTTTAGTTTAATTTTTATTCTTATTTTTAAAGGTTTATAAATCTAATATAATACATTTTAAATCATTTTTGGTCCTGATGAGAGTTTTTTGTCTATCTTCATCGACCACAGAGCGAAGCTCCACTGAGATTGCAGCTGAGTTAGTGGGTGTGAGATACAAATGGGGTTGTTTACTGCCAGACCTTTCATACACTCTCACTCACACACACACTCTCACACACACACACACACACACACACACACAGACAGCAATATGCATTATGCATACATCAAAACCAGACATGCATGCACACACACACACACATACACACACATACACACACACACACACACACACACACACATAATGAAATGAGGCAGGAGCACCTTTCATTCAATCTATGCAAAATGGAGATGAAATACATTAAATGTTCAACCTGAACCAGCAGCCTCTGCAGGTGGAATTAGACATGAGATCCATGGGCTCTGGGGTGAAAACCAAACACTTCAAGCTCAAATTAATTTTAAATCCCCAAAGGTGCACTTCAGTTTAAAGCAGCGTATACCCCCAAATTATGGCCCCCCTCACACACACACACATACACACACACACACACACACACACACACACACACACACACACACAGAGACAGACAAACACACACACATGCACGCACACGCACACACATACACACACACACACAAAGAAGACATGTCTAAAGGCAGGCAGACATACAGACACACAGGCCAGGCACAAATATGATCTTCGACCCAGTTGGCAGACCCAGGACATGTTGAGACATATCAATTCTGATGAAATATGACCCAATGAAAACACACACTCACATACACACACAAACACACAAAGTACAGTATACGTACAGTGAAGTGAAAACTGCAGAGCAGAGTGCACCGCACAAAAAGAAGCAGAAATGGAAACTTAGGATCCAATTTGAACACAGGCAACCCCCTGAGCACCGACAGCAAGTGACCACAGGTTGTCAAGAGAACAAAGAACATGTAGTCGTGATAGAACTACAGTATAGCCTGATCTCAGCCATCTCCATTTCACAGAGAGAGAACGAGAGAGAGAGAGAGAGAGAGAGAAAGGGAATGTTTTCCCTCTTCATTGGTTCCCCAAGGGACATTCTATGATTAATCAATTAGTACTTCGGCAAAAAAAAAAGCTGAGTCTATCCCCTTCCAATCAGTCTTGAATGAGAACAAGGTAAAAGCAACTTTATTTGGCTGATTAAGAGCAAAGATGGAGGTTCGCATAGCTTATCCACTGTCCATAACCACAGCCATGGAGGATGGCGAAGTTGTCAAAGTGAGAAAAAAAAAAACCCACTAGCAGTTCGTGAAATACGCCGGCAGAGAAGACTCTTGATGAAAAGGGAGCATGTCTCGGTGAAACCCCAATCACTCATTACTCTGAGAAGCTACCTGGTGCTGAAATTATATTCTAAGGTAGAAGAGAGAGGGATGAGACAGAATGAGATGGGGAGAGAAAGAGTGAGTGAATCAGAGAGAGAGAGTCAGAGAAAGAGTGCGTGAGAGAGGAAGGGAGAGAGAGAAGGACAAACAGAGACAAATGAAAGACAGAGAGGTCAGACAGGGTGAAAAATAATAGCCATGGGCACTGCAGCAGTTGGGGAAAGTAAATAATAAGCAGAGCAGAAAAACAAACAGCACTTGACTCACACAGATCTCCAGAATGACCTTATGAGCTTATTCACACTCACAACGTAACGGCAGCACTAGCTCTGTACACGCAAAACGTAACGGCAGCACTAGCTCTGTATACGCAAAACGTAACGGCAGCACTAGCTCTGTACACGCAAAACGTAACGGCAGCACTAGCTCTGTACACGCAACGTAACGGCAGCACTAGCTCTGTACAACGTAACGGCAGCACTAGCTCTGTACACGCAACGTAACGGCAGCACTAGCTCTGTACAACGTAACGGCAGCACTAGCTCTGTACACGCAACGTAACGGCAGCACTAGCTCTGTACACGCAAAACGTAACGGCAGCACTAGCTCTGTACACGCAACGTAACGGCAGCACTAGCTCTGTACAACGTAACAGCAGCACTAGCTCTGTACAACGTAACGGCAGCACTAGCTCTGTACACGCAACGTAATGGCAGCACTAGCTCTGTACAACGTAACGGCAGCACTAGCTCTGTACACGCAACGTAACGGCAGCACTAGCTCTGTACAACGTAACGGCAGCACTAGCTCTGTACACGCAACGTAACGGCAGCACTAGCTCTGTACAACGTAACGGCAGCACTAGCTCTGTACACGCAACGTAACGGCAGCACTAGCTCTGTACAACGTAACGGCAGCACTAGCTCTGTACACGCAACGTAACAGCAGCACTAGCTCTGTACACGCAACGTAACGGCAGCACTAGCTCTGTACAACGTAACGGCAGCACTAGCTCTGTACACGCAACGTAACAGCAGCACTAGCTCTGTACACGCAAGGTAACGGCAGCACTAGCTCTGTACAACGTAACGGCTGCACTAGCTCTGTACACGCAACGTAACAGCAGCACTAGCTCTGCACAACGTAACGGCAGCACTAGCTCTGTACAATGTAACGGCAGCACTAGCTCTGTACAAACACTGAAATGCCAGAGCAACGTAACGGCAGCACTAGCTCTGTACAAACACTGAAATGCCAGAGCAGGCTTTTGTTATTTTCTACTTATATCCAGCTCTACACCATACACCAAAGACCCCTCCACTGCTAAAACTCCTGCTCTGTACCCAACCACAGTTAGAGAGTGTGGAATCTGGGAACGTCCTGGGATCTGCTAAAACGCCTGCTTTGTAACCAACCACAGTTAGGGAGTGTGGAATCTGGGAACGTCCAGGGATCTGCTAAACCACAGTTAGAGAATCTGGAATCTGGGAACGTCCTAGGATCTGCTAAAACTCCTGCTCTGTAACCAACCACAGTTAGAGAGTCTGGAATTTGGGAACGTCCAGGGATCTGCTAAACCACAGTTAGAAAGTCTGTAATCTGGGAACGTCCAGGGATCTGCTAAACCACAGTTAGAAAGTCTGTAATCTGGGAATGTCCAGGGATCTGGCACCTTTGAAGTATTGATTTCAAAATGCTATACCTTTCCTGCAAAGACTTCTTAAGCGGCCGGGCTCCAACACATCAGCACGGATGTAGAGAGCCTCTGATGTCCTCCAGCTTTACATCCACACTGTACAGGCTGTTAATCTAGTGCTGCTAGGGTCAGGAAAACACTCCTCTCTACTCTCTTCGTCATTAGTACTCTAGACACACACACACACACACATACACACACACACACACACACACACGCACATGAAAAGTGAAATCCTGATCTTATGATGTAAACCACCATATCACTAAGACATTTTTAATCAAATGTACATTATACAGGCATTAATTGATATGATACTATCATCACAGGATTAAGTCATAATAGGTTATGATAGCATCACCTAAAGCCTGCAAATGCTCTAACATTGTTTCAAAAGGTCATAAAGAACTTGTGAACTATTTTACATAATTGCATAATAACTTTTATAACTTCAAAAGGACCATGCATTGTATAAAGTGTGATAGATTTGATCACCGTCTCCATGACCCAGTCCCATACAGTGACACAGTCTGCGGCAGCGATAACCAGTCGCTATAGTAACTGGCACACTATGAAGGCCACCATCAGGGTGTGACTGCCCGAACGGCTTACTCGGTCAGGCACACACACTAAAATGCAATCCTGACAGTCCCCCTAAATATGCGTATTGAACTAAGTGCCATTGAGCAAGCACTTGTCAAAGAGGAGGTTCTGCTAGAAGAACCTAAAGTAGCCTGCTACTACACTGTAGCCTACACTGCAAAAAATCCTAGAATTCTAGAATCTAAGTGAGATAACTTTAAATCAAGGGAATGTAGGCTTATTTTATATTATTTGCTTATAACAATACATTTTTGCACTTGATTTAATTTTTTTGACCTTGTTATAAGTGAAAATCTTGCAAATGAAAGTTTCTTGCTTTGTGGAAATAAACTAAATTATCTGGCAAGATTTGCCAATAGAACAAGAACATACTTATACTTATAACAAGGTCAACATTTTTTAAATCAAGTGGAAACATGTCTAAAAATGTCTTGTTATAAGCAACTAGAAATAGAAAAATAAGCATATATTCACTTGATTATGTAAGGGATAATGGACGACACGGTGGTCTGTTAATGCACGGTCGAGGTTGTAAAACGGCCCCGACGCGAAGCGGAGGGCCGTTTAAACCTCGTAGTGCATTTATTTCTGTGAACAGACCACCGTGGAGTTCATTATCCTGCTTATTCCACTCTTGCCACTTGCGTTGTGTTCATTTCCTGTTACAATTTAAACGTTTTAATCGCTAAAACTGTCTTGTTTGTAGAACTATTTTCTTCCGACACATATCAACTAATTTCTCAACTTGCAAGACAAACTGCCGTTATTAGTTCTAAATAGATGGTTGCTACGGCCACAGGCCAGTCGTTAGTTCTATCTCTCCCGTTGTCAAGCGGGCGTATCACAAGATTCTGATGAACTTTAGTTTTGAAACATTGCTATTTTACTTAGCCTGCTGTCATCCATCTAGCTAAAAGCCAGCTCCATCATATGCTACAATGTTGCCATGTTCTGAACGTCTGCATTTTACAGCTCGGATGCAACGTGACAGTTCATTTAAACTTCACAACGAGTTCGGCGAATTAATATACAAGTGTGATACGGCCAAAAAAATGGATCTACTTCATAGGTGTGCAAATAACATACGGTTAATGGTCGTTCTAAATTACGTAGGACAATGGGAAATTCAACCAAGCAGTGGAATAAGGTTATTTATCTCACTTACATGAGAATTAGATCTAGAATTCTATGATTTCTTCCAGTGTACAGTAGAGCTCTATGAGTTCATTTCACATTCAAGCTCATCTTGTCTCTCTGTGTTTTCTGTTGCCTTTTTTATGAAGATCACTTGAAATATTGTATTTTCAGCCATCTTTACCAGGAGAACCCTAAGTCAAATAATGCCAATATTATGTTATATGATAGCCAGTGATATGGTGAGCTTAGCCAAAAGCTATTAGCCTAGAAATGTACCTTACATTTGCTGCCAGGGCTATTCTAGCAACTCTCCGTTGGCTTGTGAGCTCGAAAAATTTCTATCAGGCCAATCAAATCGTGTATAGAGTTGTTAGGCGTGCTTAACATAATGATTGATGGCAGAGTTGCAACGGCTTGGCTTAAATTCCCTGCTACTCGAAAACAAATAAGATGGATTGCTGTTGGCGAACAGTGTGACACGAGTTAAGCATTTATTAAGTTGGCAAAAGTTTGAACTAGCCAATAGCTCCGCTGGTGGGAAACGCATGGGACTCATAGAGCTGTCCTATTGCGTGCAGAGGGAATTTGAAAGACAACCGATTATCCCGCCCCTCGGACTGAGCACTGCGAACGGTGAGTGCCCAGACCCTACATTTTAATGTGGGTCTGGCTCGTCAGGCTAAAAAGCTATCCTAGCTAAGGAGCAATGCTAGCAATAAAAACAATGCTAAAGTAGCGTATGCTATTTGCCTGATCGGGTGACCACAGCAATTGTCATCATCAATTGTAATCAAGACTGACATGACACTGTCATGAACATGTCATAAACATTATAAACATTTATGACATAACGCGTCTGTCACTCACTTCTGTCAAGTGTCATTAGGTTTTTGTCATGACAAGTTATGGTTAGGGTTAGTGTTAATGTTAGGGTTATGACAGTGTCATGTCACTCTTATGTATACCTTGTCATGTCATGTAAAGTGTTACTTTTTTTAGGTGCCAAAGCAAATGCAATTGTCTCAGTGCTTTTACTGAGTCTAAGCCCTGTATGACACATTGCTCATAAAGACTCATATTGAGGTACTTGTTACACCTTACAGGGTAAAATAGAATCTCACAGATGTTTATTGAATTATGTTCTGTCAAACTAAGAACATAAACAAGTTGTGAACAATGTGAACAAGTTGCAAATTGTTTATTTGGTTTGATCCAGTAACTGCTATGTGTTTGCCTTTGATGCTCTTTAAAAACCTCTGACAGCTATACTCACACACAGGACCCATCAACATGTCAAGTACTAGTACCTAATCGTGTGTCTCCTCTGAGGCACTGAGGCCCACTGTGGGGGAGAGAAGAGAGGGAAAGTCTCTCTCACTGTGACACATCTTTGATATATCCTTCAAGTCAAAAGGGGCTTTAGTGAGCCGTGTCAGTAGGAGTGACACTCTCAGTCAATACTGGCACATCTCCTGTCAGTCAGAAGCTGCCTCTCCTCTGAGAGCTGTAGAGATGCCTCGGAACGATTTGAGCCCAACTAGCCCCTGGTTTCATTGTTTTTGTTCCTGTAATAAGAGCCTGTGTGTGTGTGTGTGTGTGTGTGTGGTGCATGTGTGTGTGTGTGTGTGTGTGTGTGTGTGTGGTGTGGTGTGGTGTGTGTGTGGTGTGTGTGTGTGTGAGAGAAGACTCCCATTGAGAAGACTGTAATAAAAGGCAGGCTGTTCTGGTAATATGAGGGTGGGTGTCCTTAATAGGAATCGTGTGCTCTGTAAGTGTTTTGTAATGAGTCAGGATGTGTTCAGTAAAGATTTTTTTTTTTTTGCAAAAGGTGAAATATATGTGACATTATATAAGGACATTTCTTCTGAAATGTGTGAAGTGTGTTCAACAAAGAATTAAAGCAGGGATATTCTGTACAGAATTAGCAATAAATCAGGGTGTTCTGTACAGAATATGATATAGGCAGAAGTGCTCTGTAAAGAATCAAAAGCCAGGTTGGTCTTTTTTTATAACAGTCAGTGTGTTCAATGCACCTATAGATGTTCTTTAAATAATGTAATTAAATATAAGTCAGGGTGTTCTGTACAGAACAAAATATAAGTCAGGCTGGTCTGTAAGGATTAAAAAGCCAGGGTGGTCTTTAATAAGAGTTATATAATCAGGGTGTTCTGTAAGGATTAAAAAGCCAGTGTGGTCTTTAATAAGAGTTATATAATCAGGGTGTTCTGTGAGGATTAAAAAGCCAGGGTGGTCTTTAATAAGAGTTATATAATCAGGCTGTTCTGTAAGGATTAAAAAGCCAGGGTGGTCTTTAATAAGAGTTAGTGTGTTCTGTAAGGATTTTAATGCACCTTTACATAAGCTTTTTTCAATAATGAAATATAAGTGAAATGTTAAGTCTTTTGTAAGTGTGTTGTGAAGAATGAAGTATAAATCAGGGTGCTCTGTAAGGAATGAAATGCGGGTTTTGAGTGAAATCTAAGTTGTGGTGTTGTGTAAAGAATGAGTCCAGAAGACAGCCTCATGCTCCTCATAGCTGAGTTTAATCCATCATAGGCGCAGAGGGAATAAACTTCATCATCAAGACTGCATCGTTCCGCCCCTTTTGTGATTACCTGAAGGAGGCTGTGTATGGGGCAGGGGCGGGCTTGGGGTTGGGGGGTGAGATGAGGACACCACTGTCCAACAGCAGACCTCATTTCCCTCACTTGTCTCCTAAATGAGACGTGGCTTCATTAGCAAGACATTTTTGAAGACAGTTACAGCATGTCTGTTGAAGATTAATGGTGGACAAGAACAAGTCGGAGGGTTATGATTCTGTATATGTGATCAGTGCATCATCTAACATGGTGTAAGTGACACTGTGTGCTAGGGACTATACATACATCTGATGTGTTATTCTGTGTGCTAGGGACTATACATACATCTGATGTGTACGTTATTCTGTGTGCTAGGGACTATACAAACATCTGATGTGTACGTTATTCTGTGTGCTAGGGAGTATACATACATCTGATGTGTACGTTATTCTGTGTGCTAGGGAGTATACATACATCTGATGTGTAAAAGTTATTCTGTATGATAAGGACTATACATACATCTGATGTGTAAGTTATTCTGTATAATAGGGAGTATACATACATCTGATGTGTATAAGTTATTCTGTATGATAAGGACTATACATACAGTACATCTGATGTGTAAGTTATTCTGTATACTAGGGAGTATACATACGTACATCTGATGTGTATAAGTTATTCTGTATGATAAGAACTATACATACATCTGATGTGTACGTTATTCTGTATACATACATACATACATCTGATGTGTAAGTGATACTGTGTGCTAGGGAGTATACATGGTTACAAATGCCTGCTTGTATGTCTGTGTTCCTGAATGAGCATGCAAATACTGTTGAGTGTGTGTATGCGTGCGTGCGTGCGCGTGTGTGTGTGTGTGTGTGCACGTGCGTGCGTGTGTGTGTGGATCAGAGATGGCAAAAGTACTCACTTCCCGTACTTAAATAGAAGTACAAATACTTGTGTTAAAAAATACTCTGGTAAAAGTAGAAGTACTGATTTAACTTCTTTACTCAACTAAAAGTAACAAAGTACAGGCTTGGAAATTTACTTAAAGTATAAAAGTAAAAGTAGTCTTGTGAATGACAACCATTTTTTATGCAACGCTACCTGGACCACACAAATGTTACCAGAGTGCTAGTCTCTCTTTTTAAATCTTCCCATAACCTGTTGCCCCCCCCCCCCCCCCCCCAACATTGCACTGCCTACTTCAGAGGGCAGTGTGTTCTTTTGGCCTATACCATCAAATGCTGGACATCTTTAGAAAGCTAAGATTCTGTAGTTTCTTAGGAAGCACTGGCACAGAGTTACAGAGCCTAGAATATTGTTTTTTCTTTCTGCCGGATAACAAGCATCTCTGAATTAACCACATATCAGCCCTCTAGGTCACTTGATATGATTGTAGAAACACAACTGAGCCCTAGCACCAGGTCTTGTGAAGCTGTGTGCAAAAGTAGATAAATGTAGAATGAAAAATGAGTTCTTTAGATCACTATTTGCCAAAGTATGCTCATGCGTTTTGTAATGCCCTATGGAAACTCCCCAAGGACTTTTGGTTACCCAAAATGCATACTGACAATAAAAGGTTTCTTGTAGACTATTTGGATTGTAGCCTATGTCAGGTTCTGATATAGAATGACTACACAAAATGGAATAATTACACTAAAGTCTCTATTTTTGCATTTTCTTTGTTGGCTTCATGGGTGTGTATAAGATGGACTATAGGCCTACATCTGCACAACTAATTTTGGATAAAACAACATGAATATTTAATTCCTGTGAATATTTCAAGACCAGGAATGTAGTGTTAAAATCAGAGGTGGGAAAACTATAAATTCTGTGATTTCTAAATGTTAACAGTTGTAATTGGTGAATAAACTCTTTTGAGAGGTGGATAAACTCTAATAAGAGATGGATAAACTATTTCTGAAATTTCAGAGGTGGAAACTGCGTTTACTTGCGTTTATTTCTGAATGATTTGCAAACCCGGACAGCAAAATAGTGTCAAATCGACGTTAATTGTTGGTCAGATTGATCAGTTTCCGTCAGACGCCCAAAATTCAACATCGATGGCATGAGTGGTGGTTCTATCTTGGGAGGGTTATCATGGTAAAGAAGGGATAAAAGACTGTAGACTGATGGAAACGTAGGTTACAAAACGTCACGTCATGCACAAGCCAACTAAGCTACTGTATATATATAACCTATAGGCCTAGACACTAAAGACAATTAGTTCATGTAGCTGTACTGTTCTAAATATACCAGCAATGTAGGTAGGAAGTATAGCCTACAGGAATAAAATATTTCCAGCAACAGCCCTGTTTATTTTGTGTTGTTTCAGTTGTCCTACAGTGATAACTGGTATAAATTACATTAATGTCTAAGACAATCTGGGTAATTTAACTCTTTACACATAGGCTTCAGTAATGTTTGGTGCTGCTGTCAATTGTAGCCCAT
>NW_027468609.1:11913718-11923718 GCF_046254945.1 Alosa pseudoharengus | reverse complement strand
ACACTAAGTAGAATAATTAATAGGGAGAACAGCATAACAATTTCCAATTACAGGAACGCAGCCAACTTAACCCTATGCTTCCTCACACATCCACTTATGATGACATAACCCACTTTAAAGACAAAAAGGGAGTCGGCCTGAATGCAAACAGCCACACACACACACACACACTAACACTATTATTGTGATAGGTGTTTTAAATGTGATTACATTAAGTCAAGGCATGTTTATGTATATAGCACATTTCATCCATGTAATTCAATGTGCTTTACATAAATAAAAGTAAAGGATAATAGGAAATAAAAGTAAAGCACATCAAATATTTAAAAGACACTAAGTAGAATAATTAATAGGGAGAACAGCATAACAATTTCCAATTACAGGAACGCAGCCAACTTAACCCTATGCTTCCTCACACATCCACTTATGATGACATAACCCACTTCAAAGGCAAAAAGGGAGTCGGCCTGAATGTAAACAGCCACATACAAGCTGCATGACACGCACACACACACACACAAGCACACGCGCACGCAAGCTGGCACATACTGTATACAGACACAAACATTACATAGAGACACACATGTACACACACATGTACACACACACACACACACACACTCAAGCTGGCACATATACAGACACAAACAATACATAGAATCACACACACATGCACATGCACACACACGCACATAGGCACACACACAGAGCATCTCAGATCTAAGCGGAACCCGTGGGTTTACACTCGGCTCCACAGGCGGCCAGGCGGGGGAGAGTATGGTGAGTTTGACGGACAGAAGACTTTGAAGGCTGCTGACGGATCATCAGTGAGAGATGATGAAACCGCCGGTTGAGATGAACTCAGGCACACAGTTCGCCTTCACACACACACACACACACACAGTTCGCCTTCGCCACATGGCCTCCCTCCATACCCCGACGGAGATCAGATCATGGCCCCATGTGTGGGGGTTTACGGGGGATTTTCTCTCGGAGGCGGAAGACAAGCTGTAATTCCAGTCACATGTGTCAGCGTAGAGGTGTTGTGTGGATTTCTTCTCCAATTTTTTAAACGGTTTAAGATCTATCTGCTCCAGGTGTAGACAGCTGAGGCTTTTCAGTATCTTTAATAATTTGTCTGATAACTCCAAATAAGGGCTGCATACAGAAGAAGAAAAAACACAATGTGTGCATGTCAGTAAATTAATGAGAGGGCTACCTTTAACCTACACCATGCAAGCAGTGAGCCATGTGTGTGTGTGTGTGTGTGTGTGTAACTGAGAGTCCACAGTCCACACTTTTAGTTTGGCAGTCCTCTGCGTTCCACTTCCTGCTCCAGAAGCTCCCCCTGGGGGGAGAAGAAAGGCACTGGGGCTAAATATAACTGCCCCTATGAAACACTGTGGGGAGAAGGGAGGCACTGGGGCTAAATATAACTGCCCCTATGAAACACTGTGGGGAGAAGGGAGGCACTGGGGCTAAATATAACTGCCCCTATGAAACACTGTGGGCAGAAGGAAGGCACTGGGGCTAAATATAACTGCCCCTATGAAACACTGTGGGGAGAAGGAAGGCACTGGGGCTAAATATAACGGCCCCTATGAAACACTGTGGGGCACTGGGGCTAAATATAACTGCTGGCGGTGCAGCATTTTAAAGGTGCAGTCGGTGATTTTAATCCCAAATAATTTTTTGTCAGGCAGTGTTTGCAGTGAAAAAAATAAAAAATAAAAATGCAACAAACAACACCAGAAAAAAATATAGACCCTTTCAACAATAAAAACAAAAACAATGCTTGAACGTTCTATTTGGTTCCCAATCTACTTCCTCTGCATTAAGATAACATATGGAATGTTAAAACGGAAGCCTTGTGGGGCCAATGATGCTAATAATGGAACTCTCTTGAAAGGGTCTATACACCCTGTAAACAGGAAACAAACATTGTGGCTCTAGCCAGGCCATAATACCAGCCAATCAGCACACATGCTCCAAGATAGGGTGGAGGGTGTTGTTTGATTGGCTATTGAGCTTAAGCCTTTTTAACAATAACCTTTTTTTGGATTGCGCACAGCATCATTAGGCGCTAAAGAAACTGCCAGATGTATTCCTGCTAGCAGGTACAGCACGATGACATAGAGGTCGAGGGTCATCATGAGTCCTTCAGGGTCACACATGCTAAATAATCAATGCTACATAATCTGTGCTACACCACATATAGCTTTGGATAAAAGCATCTGCTAAATCGAAGTGAGTAGAAACTAAAGTTGAGCTTTGCCACATGTTAGCGTTAGTTTCTCATACACCAAGTGCAGAAGAAGATGCTACTTTTAACAGCTTTTACTGTGAAAACACTTGGACTGTTGACGTCCGTCATCACTTCAGCATCTAGAGCAGCTGCTCACTTCACACCCCCGGTGGGCGCCATCCTTAAGCGGTATGGGTTTAAGTTAGTGTTATGAGGAAGCTGTAAGTGAGAAGTGCATTTCCCCCCCGATATGATGAAAATGTGAAGACAACGAATGCACAGACAAAGGCAGTTGGTCTAATCAGGAGCCTCAAGGGCTCTTATCAAGCTAGCACTCTCTGCGTCTGACTCTCGGAGAGTGCCTGATGCTGTGTGAATCATTAGGCATGGATTTATTCCAAACATCAACCGCCACGGAAACCAGCATGGCACTCCAGAACACAGTAAAGCCCTCCTCTTCCGCCGACAAGTCTTACCAGGAAGCCTTCTGGTGCAGAGACGAGGCTTAAGGGGCCCAGTCTGGAGTGTGTTTCTTTCTGGCTCAGTTTAACCCTTGGTTTGGTTTGCATGCCGTTATGTAAGCAGGGCTATACTCTTGTTGGAGGCAGGCGTGGAGCACTCTGCTGTCAATATCCTGTTGCTCAACAAGCCTCCATTCTTCCCTCTGACTGTGCGTGCGTGTGTGTGTGTGTGTTTGTGTGTGTTTGTGTGTGTGTTTCAACATGTCTGTCCTTAGCTCTGTCTAGGATGTCTGGAAGATTTCGTCCAGACAGTCCGGCTTTCGGGCCCCCTGTCCAGTCCTGGGTTGTGTGTGTTTTTTTGGTCTGTCATGTCTTCTGACTGTGATGAAACACATCTATCCTGCTTCCTGCTTCATCTCTATCCTCTGGTGGTGTGTGAGTGCAGCCCTGTGACCGAGGGAGCGACATCTGAACACATGAGCATTCATGGTGCAGTCCAACACGTGCCCGCCTCGGTGACATCAAACAGTGGCCCAAACATGTGCTAGATCAAACAATAGAGGTACCCAGCCCAATAGGTACCCAGCCCAAACCAATTCAAAACAAACAGATCAGGTCAAACAGAATATAGAATGGACCCTGCTACTCATGTTCTGCACGTTCTAGAGCAAGCCCAACAGAACTGTCTGTGTTTACGACTGGGTCTCCAGGTCAAAATTCCTCACCTCTCTCTCTGTTTTATTGTGTTGTTCAGCTCTGCTTTGGACCACAGCTCAGTGAAACCCCTGAGTTTAATGGAGAACATCTTATCCTTTTCCTGGATAACCCAAGGCTGAGTATAACTGCAATGTTTGTTTTCGATCTGAGTGCATCCTCAATGCATTGTGGGTACTTGTGTTTAGTGGATAATGGGTACAGTACCTGAGAGTAACCCCAGTGGATTAAGGGTACCTGAGAGTATTCCCAATGCATTGTGGGTACTTGAGTTTAGTGGATTATGAGTACCTCAGAGTATTCCCAGTGGATTGTGGGTACCTGAGAGTAACCCCAGTGGATAGTGGGTACCTGCGGATACAAGCTTCAGTGTCATCAGCCTCTTTAAATAGCTCCCCTTTAAGATGTCTGCATATTAGACATGAAAAATGCATGTACTGAGATGTTACTGCCCGGGAAGGCATACAAGACATACAACACGTGCACTTACGCACAAACACACACACAAACACACACACACACACACACACACACACACACACACACACACACACACACACACACACACACACACACACACACACACACACACACACACAACCATTTAAACAAATACAATCAGATACACAGCTAGCCTTTCTTTCCCTCTCTATCTCTTCCCACACACACATACACAACCCCGAACAGAAGCCGTCTTTAGGGACATACACGCATGCATATTTCCTCTCATTTGCATTTGCAAAGATGTCCTCTACTGGCTCAGGTGAAGGGATAGCCGAGCTATCTGAAGGAGTCGCATTGTGCCGCCTCTCTAAAGCCCCCCACTATCGCCACATCAGAGATGCTACTGATCGCTTCCCGGGAGGAGGAGATCGATAGCCAGATGAGATCGCCCGACCTCCCTATCAGTCATCTCCCGCTGCATTTACATAAACGGCTGGCCCACAAAAACGCACTATTTAGCATCCTGACTGACAGACACACTGAGATGAGACAAACCCTACCCAGAGTCCTCGGGGACGGATAAGAAGGGAGGAGATATTGCCCTGCATCCAGACGAGGGAGGAGAGGTATGGGACATTCTACCCAGAGTTCTTAGTGTGAGACATTACCCAGCATCCTCAGGGAAGTATGAGACATTACCCAGCATTCACTGGGAGAGACAAACAAGTATGAGACATTACCCAGTGTCCTTGGGGGGTAATGCAGACAGGAGACAGTAAGGTTTTTATATGTAAGAAATAGAGAGTGCTGGCAGGGTAATATGCACCTGCATCAAGTCCACGAGGGAGGCACTTTGATGGACACACTAAATGGGAATGAACCTGTGTATTCTGTGGCTTTAAATTGCTTCGCTTCCAGTCATCTATTAAAATTCCAGCAAAGCGAAAAGAAATAAAAAAAAAAAAACGTGTCAGCATGTGAAAAAGAGGTGGCAGCACAATTATGTGTTTGTGAGATTACAGAGCATTGCTGTCACGGCCATGGGAAACGTGTAAAAGGGGCTAAAGTCTGATGTTTGTGTGTGTGTGCTTGTGTGTGTGTGTGTGTTTGTGTCGGGGTGGTAATATGTTTTGGGGGATGTCTGTGTGTGTATGTGGGGGGGGGGGGGGGGTATTGTGTGGTTAGTTGATATTAGGTGGTCATAATGGAGGGGGGAGTTATTCTTGGGAGCAGAATTGCTGGTTATTAGGTTGATGTTTCAGGCCCACCCTCTTCACCACGTCAATGTGTGTGTGTGTGTGTGTGTGTGTGTGTGTGTGTGCGTGAGTGTGTGTGTGTGTGTGTGTGTGTGTGCGTGAGTGTGTGTGTGTGTGTGTTGATGTTTGAGGTCCACCGTCACCACGTCCCCTCCACACCCTATTCCTCCTGCACCACACTCCCTCTAAGGACAAAAGCAGAGCAGCCTCACATCACCACCTGTCAGGAGTCACACACACACACACACACACACACACACACACACACATACACGAATACACAAACACATAAACATACAGTGTATACAGACACATCAATACAGTGCAGACACAGAGACAAAACAGGATAGATATTGACAACACACTCACACACAAACACACAGACCACACACACACACTGACACACAAACACACAGACCACACACACACACACACACTCTCACACACACAAACACACACACACTCACACAAACACACAGACCACACACACATACACAATCCCAAACTCCCTAGCCCCTATGGTTGGTTTAACTGTGCTCAGTTGCAGCAAGAGGCTGAGCCAACCCAGACCTCTCATTGATCGTATACACACACACACACACACAAACGCACACACACACAAACACACTCTCACATACTGTAAACTGTTTATGTGGATTACATCTCTCTCTCTGCAATATTTAACTGTCAATCAAAGCGGCGAAGGGGCTTTTGATCAGACGAGGAGCCGGGGCAGTGAAAGACTTTATTAGATGAGATTACTGGCCAGCGCTAACCCCAAGTGTTCTCACACAGATCTCATAACGCCACTGGAATTACGGCAGGCCATACAGGACATAAAGCTAATACGGAACTCGTTAGACCTTTATGGCTCTATGGAATGCCCTATAGAACTTGGAACATATAGAACATAAAGCTAATGCAGAAGTCATTGGGCTCTTACAGTTCCACAGGATGCCCATAACACACACACACAGACACACACACACACACACACACACACACACACACACACACACACACACACACACACACACACACACACACACACACACACACACACACACACACACACACACACCATAATGCTAATACAGGAATCATTGTGTATTTATGGTTGTATACATTAGTGCCATAACACACAGTTATGTCTATATTTCATACACTCTCTGAAATGTTGAGCATTTTCCGTGACTGAAGTATTGCATTGCACTGATGGGTTTGATGTGAGATGAATGAGATTTTGAGTGTATTGTGTTTACAGCTCAAGAGTAGCGTGAGAGGAGGACAGGAGAGGAGGAGAGGAGAGGAAGAGAGGAGAGGAGGAGAGGAGGACAGGAGAGGATAGGAGGAGAGGAGGAGAGGAGAGGAGAGGAGGAGAGGAGAGGAAGAGAGGAGGAGAGGATAGGAGAGGAGGAGAGGAGAGAAGGAGAGGAGGAGAGGAGGAGAGGAGAGGAGAACACCTGTGTGTAACCACCGCAGTAAAACAGCACTCATACACACACACCCCGAGATGTGTTCAGGAACTGTGTTTGTCTTTTACGATACAATTTCAGCATGACAGACACGGCTCAGGGCTTGGTGTGTGTGAGTGGGTAGGGGGGTGCTGGGGCCCGGCTGGCTATGAATAAAGTGCTATTTGCTCCATCTCCTCCAGCAGGGGGGAGAGGGGGAGAGACCTGGGCTGCATGTGTGTGTGTGTATGTGTGTATATGTGTGTATGTATGTGTGTGTGTGTGTGTGTGTGTGTGGGTGTGTGTGTGTGTGTGTGTGTGTGTGTGTGTGTGTGTGTGTGTGTGTGTGTGTGTGTGTGTGTGTGTCTGTGTGTGTCTGTGTGTGTGTTTGAGAAAGATGGAGAGAGAAAGAAAGACACTATTCTAGGCTCTTTGTGTGTGTTTGTTTGTGTCTATGTGCTTTTGTCTGAGACCATCATGGAATGTGTGTGTGTGTGTGTGAGTGTATGTGTGTGTGTGTGTGTGTGTGGTGAGGGGTGTTGGGGGGGAGGGGGGTCAGAAACATAGGAAATCTCAGGGCAGAGCGTTGGGTGTAGAAATAATTTCCTGCTGATCGTGCCATCATTCATGTCTCATTACTCAGAAGAGGAGACTGAAGAATCCACACATACACTCAGAACACATACACACACAGAAGAGGAGAATGAGCAATCCTGAACACACACACACACACACACACATACACAGAACAAAGACACACTCAGAACACACACACTCAGAACACAGACACACTCAGAAGAGGAGAATGAGCAATCCTGAACACACACACACACACACACTAAGCGCTTTCAGACATACGTGTAAGACCGGAGGTTCTGCGGATGTTAAACGGTGGGACCGTATATCTGAACGACATAACCAGTCATATGGAAGTCTGAATTTAGCCGGTTGTTCTACTACTCCCCCTTAGTATTTCCTCCGGACATTATGTAAATGTGCTGTGTCTGAACGAAGCGTAGAACATGCGTTAAAATTCACACCTAGTGAGCTTTGTTCCAAGCTCCTTACGTAAATGCAATAGACACATGGGGAGAGGATGCTTTTGGAAAAATAAACCATGAAAAAACGAACCACTTCATTGTTATGTATTTTGTTTGTTGCTTAAAAACGTTGTATATGATGGCCTTGAAGTCTTGAGTTAGCCTACTGAATTGTACCATAAAGTTTGTGCATGCTCTCTCCAACGCAAACCATAGCAAAGTAATTCTGCTACATAACGTTGAAAACAGATAAATGTGTTTATTCGAAGCACACATACAAATACTGGTCAATTTCAAGTGCGTACTTACGTGACTACTTCAGGTATTAGCCTACGCACAATAGATTTTTCTTCTTTAGCCTACATAATGCATACACTTTGTAAACAAACAGCAGCTGTGACAGCGGCCGCATATATTCTGCGTCATATCTCGCCTCTTGTGAACTCTACAAGCCCCCACCCCTCCCTCGACAACCACACGGAGATTCTGTAATGTGCGTGTATGTCGTTCACACATAGGTCCGTATAAGGTCAGTATAAGGTCCGCAGGTTAGCATCATATCTGAATCATCCGAAGGGTAGGACCTCCGTTTGACAAACCTCCGCATATACTCCGGAGGTTATATCTGAAATCCCTAACTCAGAGAGCAGCAAGTCAGGTAGCAGCAGCTCTTGGTGTCCTGTTGCTATAAACCTTGGGAATCATTACATCACTAAATTCCCATAACCCACTAGGAATCATTAAATTTCCATAACCCACTAGGAATCATTAAATTCCCATAACCCACTGGGGCTCATTACGTGTCGTTACATTCCTATACACTACTGAAAAACATAAATTACACCACTGGGTGTCATCTTTATATTGCATTACTTTCCAAAGAAGGAAATGGAAGCATTACTTACCAAACACACCATGGGGTATCATTATAGGATATCATTATAGGACGATACTTTCCAATGAACCATTCAATGGGGGTCATTACTTACCAAACAAACAGCTGGTAATTATGACATAAAATTCCAATGTATCATTGGGCATGCTTTTACCAAATTTAGACATGGCACCATTGGATGTTTAATATGGTTTAATATGGTTAACAATAAAAAACACTTTAAATTCTATTCAGCCAGTGATGATCATTGCATCACATTTTGCAGACTGCATTGCATCCCGATGAGCCACTGGGAAACCTGAACTTGATGGATGTTTCGGGGCATTTCAACAAAGCCTACGAGTTTTCATACCATGCGATACTATTGAGTGATTCACCTCATTTGAACTCTCCAGTTTCCACAATATGCACATTTAATTGCAATTTGTAAAATGTCTTGTGAATGTTATGTTTTTTTTTGGCTGTTTTTGTGTCTGACCTTTGACCTCAAGTGTTCTTTTTCTTTTGTTTTTGTTTATGTTTTTTTTTTTTTTGGATGCTTCTGTCTGCTTGTTTGGTTCATGTTTTGCTCCACCTGACTGCTCTCTATCGATTGCTTTCACGTTGATTTCTTAATGACTTTTTGACCTGTCTGGGCTCTCTGAGATCTGCTAGCTTGTTTATCTCTGTTTCTTGACTATGTGTCCCACATCCTGTATTGAGAGAAACTGATTTAATTTCTACTACTTTTTTCAAAAATGAAGTTACTCATCTGCATTTGGCTCCAATCCCACTCCGATACAGCTCCCCCTACTGCTGCGCGGTGGTGGCTAAGAAACTGGGCAACCATGCATTTGCCAGAAAAGTTTTGTGTTCAATTCCCGCCGGCCACCGTTGTGCCATTGAGCAAGGCACTTTAATGCAGAGCAGCTCTGTGGAGACTGGCCTTTGCAATAATTGATAAATGTAAGTCACTTTGGATAAACGTGTAGGAAAGTCCCCCTTGGTGACACATGAGGACACATAGTAGGAACCTCTCTAGTGATTCAGGAGCATAGGCCCAAAGCAACTCACCATAAGAGGAGGGATCCTTCCCCATACAGGAGCACACTAGTGCAGCTGATACATTATCATTCCCATACAGGAGCACATAGACACTAGTGCAGCTGATACATTATCATCCCCATACAGGAGCACACTAGTGCAGCTGATACATTATTATCCCCATATAGGAGCACACTAGAGCAGCTGATACATTATCATTCCCATACAGGACCACATAGACACTAGTGCAGCTGATACATTATTATCCCCGTACAGGAGCACACTAGTGCAGCTGATACTGTACAATAGATTACAATTCGGTTCTGTTTTTGCTGGTGCGGCTCAATGTAATCCATAATGTAATGCTTGTCAGTTGTAAATTGACCCGCTGGGGTGCTTGGCGTCCTCGTGTCAATGTGTTTGTGGTCTGGTGTGCCTAATACCATGAGAGTTTCCTCTGCAATAGCA
>NW_027468609.1:11906218-11908718 GCF_046254945.1 Alosa pseudoharengus | reverse complement strand
TGTAGAATTGCAAAGAGCATGTACAGTAAAACTGTGAAACATACATATTCAGTGTCTTGTACTCACTTACTCCCCTAACTACAGCAATTTGTAACTTTACTGTAGTTTTCAAATGGCTGCATAGTGCTGTCTTGAGCATTTTCAGGTAGTGTCACTGAGTGAGTTCTTTTTTTGCATGGGAAAACACTGAGGGCCAGATGTACTAACGCTTTTGCGCCCACTTCAGGCGTATTTGTTTTGCAACATGCGTGTAAAATCATTGCGAGGTATGTACAAACAGGCCGCAATGATGTAAAAGCGCAAACTGCCTGTCGCGAGAGCTGAAAGTGGCAGATTGCGATTGTCATGTCATGCATATGCATTCATGGGAGGATCCAGGGGAAAGTGGGAGTTTAGCGTAAAAAGATGGGAGGGGAAGAGTAAAGAGCGCCTAATTATGTATTCCGCAGTATGTACAAAGACTGCTCCTGAAAGTGCACAGCTATTCTGCGCCTAAATACTGCGCCTTGTAAAAGCAGGTGTTAATCCAAATTGAAGTTCAGTGCTTCAATAAGAGAACCTTTCAAAGACAACAGAATCGCTATTTAGAGCACCAGTTTTGCAAGTCTTTGTAGGCTACTATCAAAAGCAACATTAACTTTCGTTGGCCTTTCGAATGTCTTACTTTCACTTTCACGTCATTCACTTAAACTTTCCTACTTGCTAGATTTGACCAATCTTCCATAGCCTACGTTCACAAGTAGTTTGAGTAGAACTACTGATCTTCATTATCTCCCTGCTCGTTGACATCTTATCATCTATGGTATTGTAGCGATCTCACCCTCAGACAAGATTCACCTTTGGCCAGGCCGGCCATTTATTGGAACAGGAAGACTCATACGGACACAGACAACTACATAGGGCAACACAGGGGTAGTCTCAGCCGCACATGCTACACACAATAAGGGTTTACCACACACATCAACACGAGGATAAGCACATGAGGTACAACTAAAGAGACTAACACGCTAACAAATACACAACATGCTAAACGTAACTACAACTATTATAATCGACATTACACATTCTAGCATTCACTCGCACTGCATTCTGGGAGACACTCATTCCACGTTAAACATGTACATCCACCGACGCTACATAACCCCCTCCCGAGCCATTGTCGTCCCCGGCAATGACAGCTCAGCTCACCGCTCGCGGCTGCGTCGGTGTCAGTCCCAGTGCTTAGTCCAAGTGACCGGAAAGCCTCCGGCTGCACGATAACCCATCCCGACTGGAAGGGCTCTCGGCTGCCTCTGTCACGTCAGTTCTCCCCCGAACAAGCACCAGAACCGGCCAGACGTGGGTCGTGGTGTCGCTTGGGCCCTCAGTTTCCCGCCGTGCAGCTGCGCTACCTGAAACAGCAGCAAACAGTCCCACTGCAAGCCGAACCCCCGGATACGCTGGAACCCCTGGACGTTCGGTAGCCCCCTCTGGCTACTGTGACAGCTCGTGGCCGTTGCCACCTGTCCACAGTGTGCCGATCTCCAGGCGGTCAGCAGTCCACGTCGAGGTCCCTCCTCGCGCTGCCCTCTTGTAGAACTTTTGTCGGCTGTCTCTCGAGCACAACGATGCTCCACTGTGGCGGGAAATGGAGACCCCGACCCTCTCAGCAGGCTCGGGACACACAGAAACTCACACACAAAACATGAAAAACTTTGCGCAGACTTGCGTCAACCGGAACGTGCGCACTTAAAATCTCAAACAGTACACAAAACGATAGCTCCCAAGGCTCTACAGGTCGACGTTACCCTCTTAGTCACTAGCTGGAGCACCGCAAGCTCCCGAACTAGCAGCTATGACTCCATCACACTCTCGACCGGCAGCTGACGCTCTGGAAGTTCTTCCGTAGCTGGCGGTGTAAACCCGGCCGCTGTGGTCGTGTTCCAAGGTCGTCAGAGAGTTCGCGCTCTCTATGGATGAGATCCTCGGATGACGGCAGCATCGACATCGGCGTCGAGCCGGGAACTCCTCAGCCGGGGCCGCTTCCTCCAGCGCTGGCAGCTCTCGTCGGCTGTGCAGGGCTGGTCCCGCTGGTCGCCTGCACAGGTCCCGCGCCGGGCCGACATGTCCTCCATCCTCCGAAGTGGCGAGCTCGGCGAGCTGGCTAGTCCTTAAAAGGACCATTGGAACATCTGCTGAGGTCCGCCGCCATCTTGCTGGTCTGGTCCTCGGCCTTCTTCTCCGTCTTGATCTGGCGTAGATCTTCGCGCCCCGGGAGGGGCCCATCCCACTTCTGACACCAATGTAGCGATCTCACCCTCAGACAAGATTCACCTTTGGCCAGGCCGGCCATTTATTGGAACAGGAAGACTCATACGGACACAGACAACTACATAGGGCAACACAGGGGTAGTCTCAGCCGCACATGCTACACACAATAAGGGTTTACCACACACATCAACACGAGGATAAGCACATGAGGTACAACTAAAGAGACTAACACGCTAACAAATACACAACA
>NW_027468609.1:11888718-11903718 GCF_046254945.1 Alosa pseudoharengus | reverse complement strand
ACATTGCAGGTACAGTAAGTGGTCTCTGTTCCAGACAACGCAGGTCTTACACGCCAAGCACGTCTGTGCTGTGTGTGTGTGTGTGTGTGTACAGTAAGTGGTCTCTGTTCCAGACAACGCAGGTCTTACACGCCAAGCACGTCTGTGCTGTGTGTGTGTGTGTGTGTGTGTGTGTGTGTGTGTACAGTAAGTGGTCTCTGTTCCAGACAACGCTGCTCTTCAAGCACTGCTCTGAGCACACCTGTCACTTGTAGGAATGCTAAAAAGACGGTGTGATTA
The DNA here is from genome assembly GCF_046254945.1 of Alosa pseudoharengus. Lineage (NCBI taxonomy): Eukaryota > Metazoa > Chordata > Actinopteri > Clupeiformes > Clupeidae > Alosa > Alosa pseudoharengus. Next base: position 11,903,439 of record NW_027468609.1, on the reverse strand, counting down.
AGTTCTCCTCAGCTCCATCTGAAGGCAAAGTTCAGCATTCCAGCCTCCCTGATTGTCCATAATCATCCACCATTGTGTAGCTATAGCACCAGCTCACCAGAGCAAGCAGATGGTTGCTGCCCTGCACAAGCCATAGACAAATCAAACAAACATTTAGATTTATGATTTACCCCCCCCCTCTCCCCCCATTATAGCATGAACAAACAAACAAACAAACAAACAGACTAACAAACAAACAAACAGACCAACAAACAAACAAACAGACCAACAAACAAACATGGGAACAGAATGCCGGCTACACAAATATACATATCTCTGTGCAGCTGTGGGACCGAGAGGCGGAGGAATCCATGAGGTCGATCCCTCTCTCCGGCTAGTGGGTGAAGGTTTAATCTTCTCCCTCTCCAGGCTGTCAATAGAGTGAGGGACTGTGAAAAAAGGCAATGCGCCGCACCGCGCTGCACGCTAACAAGGCAAGCGTCGAGCGAAAACGTCCGTGGGGGAAGACTGCTGCAGCAGATACTGGCCTTCTCTTATCAGCGTAAACACTGTGGGGCTCAGCCATTCATCTGACAGAAGGAGGCAGGCCGCGGTTTCCTTCTGGTTACACACACACACACACACACACACACACACACACACAAACATGAACACACACACAAAGCCATTCATCTGACAGAGGAGGGCAGGATGCGGTTTCCTCCTGGTTGTACTTATTAGGAATGTGGTCTTTCATGTCTGACATCTCCATCACTCAAGGTAGGCATTAGGGGTCGGAGATTGCCCCCACGTCCGACCTAATCTGCTACACTGTCCCTACAAGAGCCTGTTAGAATCTGGGTTCAAATTCATCATATGTATGTGGGTCCTCCTGCTGTGAAAAAGATTTGTAATTGTACTGTGTGTGTGTGTGTGTGTGTGTGTAACGCTTCTAACTTAACGCAATATATAGGACCACTATATTACCAGAGTTATCAGAGCTGGGTTCGGCTATAGGGAGAGAATTGGCAACGACCAGTATTTAGATGAAAAAAAAAGACAATAACATTTATTATGACACACAAGAAAAGATATTGAACCATAATAGAAAAATGTAAAACCCCTTAAAGTCAGTCGCGTAAAGTCAGTCAGTAACAAAATGTTCAATATACAGTTTTTCTCAGTCGCTTTGGTGCTTTTTTCAGATCAGAATGAAAATTCTCAGAACTATTAGTTCAACCTCCACAACATTTAGTCATTTGTGCACATCTTAGTAGCAATTTCTCCTTCCTTTGAACAAATTGCAAATGCTTTTGGACATGTATCAGTTGCTTTCATACAATTCTCTGCTGTTTTTTAACATTATCATTTGCTTATGTCATGTCAGTCAAAATGAACTATACTTGTGGATGCTGAATAGTCGTTCCCAATAAAACTAATAGTCTTCATTTCATTGCTTGAGTCATTACATAGAAAATTGTTGAACTAGTTATCAAATTCTGTCACAATGCTGTAGAATTTCAAAGAGCATACAGTAAAAAATTACGTATTCAGTGTCTTGTACTCACTTACTCCCCTAACTACAGCAATGTGTAACTTTACTGTAGTTTTCAAATGGCTGTACAAGTACTGTATAGTGTTGTCTTGAGCATGTTCAGGTAGTGTCACCGAGTTCTGGCCTTTTTTTTGCATTGGAAAACACTGAAAGAACTGTCATAATGAAAACATGACAAAGCCATTTGACTATCTTGTTCATAAACGATGGTGTCAAGACTTCTCATTTTGATGACACTGACAGTTTCATTGACATACAGTTTTTCTCAGTCGCTTTGGTGCTTTTCTCACATCACTATTAACATTTGCACAGCAGTTAGTGCAATTCTCAAAACAATTAGTGCAAACTGCAAAACCTAGTGGATGACCTGCAAAAGCACGTCACTTGCTCAAAATGGATAGTCCATTCCTCAAAAGCAGGTATTCATGTCAATGAAACTGTCAGTGTCATCAAAATGAGAAGTCTTGACATGAAAGTATTGTATGAAAGCAACTGATACATCTCCAAAAGTATTTGCAATTTGTTCAGAGGAAGGAGAAATTGCTACTATGATGTGCACAAATGACTAAATGTTGTGGAGGTTGAACTAATAGTATGAGAATTTTCATTCTGATCTGAAAAAAGCACCAAAGCGACTGAGAAAAACTGTAAATACCTGCTTTTGAGGAATGGATTATCCATTTTGAGCAAGTGACATGCTTTTGCAGGTCATCCACTAAGTTTTGCAGTTTGCACTAATTGTTTTGAGAAATGCACTATCTGCTGTGCAAATGTTAATAGTGATGTGAGAAAAGCACCAAAGCGACTGAGAAAAACTGTAATAAAGTTTAACCCCAAAGTTCAATGTTTCAATCCCAAAGTTCAATGTTCCAATCCCAGAGTTCAATGTTTCTATATCAATGTTCACGTATCCTTTAAATCCTCAAAAAAAAAAGGGAAAAAGTAGAAAAATGCAAAAAAAAAACATCTTCGTACATACTTTTGTAAAGAAAAAAAAAATGAAACAAGGCCTTACTAACCACTACCCGGGTAGGAAATTAGTGATGTGTATCTTAATCTTATCTGTAATCCAGAACAGGTTGCGTCCAGGCCACAGGCATCACAGGTAGGCGCACACACACACTGGTCACAGTCCTTAGGATGGCTCACCGTATCTCTCTCAATCGTGGCAGAAGATGCACAATAACAAAAAAAAAACAATCTGCACATGGCAGTGTAAAATACCTAATTAGTGCCATGCAGGATCGTTTCACTTCATACCATAAGTATTAACACTCAAACTGAAATATCATTTCTCTGTCTAATGTAAATCATGTACTGAACAACTGTGCAATACAGTACCAGTTCAGTAGAATGACAGTGTGTCATTTGCAACTCTAGTTAACATACAACATGTACATTCACAGTTAACCAAATACAATATCAACAGTAAGCCATTAGCAACTTACTATGTGTATACCACATCATATTATATTCAAAACGTCATTACAATGGCTTGAAGCCTGAAAACATTAGCCCTATAGAGTAACCTGCTCACAAAAGACCTGTAGGCCAAGTCACCTCATTGCCTGCAACGAGAACAGGGTGGAAAAGCAAATTTTTTTTACTATTTATTTTTTAATATTTTACATCAGAGTATCACTGGACGATTGTTGAAAAAAAATAAAGTTTATCATTTTGTGGTTTTGATCAAACTTTTTGCAATATGCTGAACCAATAATGAATGTGTATTGGTTAAAAATATTTTATTTATATACTGTAACTGTTAACACTTGTATCAGATTGTCCTCACCTTTCCATCCCTCTGATTCTCAAACGGCCATGGTCAGCTCTGTAAATATTCATTGCATTTTGCAAAGAATATAGAGGCACAACGGATCGAGGCCATGATGGTCATTCAGGTCAGCTCCTCAGGAACCTGGGTCATTCTTTTAATAACCTGTAAAAACAAACATAATTTCCCTGCTGTTATTTCGTAATTTTGAATGAGCAGGTAGCACAAAGTAGCAAATGTCTCCAGTTTTAGTTACCAGAGTTGTAAGATCACATATTAGGCTACTATATGGAAAGAAGGTAATAATCTCAATCAGATGTCAGCAGGATAGTTACAAGATTACATTAGACCTACTGACTGTACCTACTGTATTTTAAAAAGTGATATTTATACTACCAGTGCTTTTTCAATGTTCTCAATGTCTCGTTTTAAATGTCAGGGCCCTTGGAAGTCTACGAATGAAGTGTGGAGATACATTGAGCCTCGTAAATGGTGTAAAACAGTGATTTATTTGCATGGCTATGCCGATGCCGAGGCACCACCATTGACCGCCTTGTTGGTAGCATCGGCTAACTAGCGCCAGATTTCGGAGTGCAGGGGACAAGCCGAGATGGGCTATGAGACATACGTTCACACTCGGTATCATGTTTCAAAACACTTTAGGTCAAAATCACACCGGAATTCTCCTTTAAGGAACAGCATGAAATACTCTATATAATCATTCTATCACCCCTTTAAACATTGTCTGCACGAGCTCCTACATCATGTCACGGCATGCACGCATGCCCACGCAGGGTGCACGTGATTAGAAAAGAAAGCGCCGTTCCAAATTCATTCATTTTTTTTTATATATCTCCGACTGTTTTTTTTTTTACCTCTTTATACATCAAAATAGTTTGTTTTACCTCAAAAGTAAAAGGAAGCTAACCAATGCCTAACACACTGGCTTGCTTAACGGAAACACACACTCACCGGAGATTCAATGATTTAAGACAGGGATTCCCAAACTGTGGTACGCGAGCTGCCACTAGGGGGTACGCGAGATGAAAAGGGCAATGTCGGAAAGGAGTTAAAAATGATTAATTAATTAATACTCTAATTAATTAATAAATAATACATAATTTCGAATCGGGTTATAATGATATGGAAACGTGAAATTAAAGGAAATAATTTGTAAACTCTATAATAGGCTATGTTTTCATTAAAAAAATAAGCTACACACAATACACGTGATTTCCTGGGGGCAGCCAGAATATCTGGCGCGTTAGTTTCGTTGAAGTATAGGCTAGGTAGAACGCTGCGTAAACATGGAAGTGGCTAAAAACAGGGACACTGTCCAAAAGGCCTAATTAAAGCGATCGAAGAGGAGAAGCGAGAGAAACAGAGCAGGACACAGGTAACGATGGGATGGGGGCAGACTAATGAAGGTGGAGATGGAGCACAGGGGGATAAAAGAAAGACCGAGACAGAAAAGACTGCGCGAAGAAAACAAAAGTATGATGAGGCATACAGTATAGTCCTAGGCTTCACGTGGATTGGGAGACAGACTGCCCAAAGCCACAGTGCGTGGTCTGCAGTGAGATGCTACCATAACCATTCTAATGTGGTTCTCCACACTGTTTTTTTTTTACGTGAGAGCTCATAGACCAGTTGTACATTTTGATTATGTTATCATGTAGGGCGGCTAATTAAACAACGATGCCTGGAATGCGTCAATAGAATGTGTTACTTTTTTATGTGTTGGATGGTGGGGGTACGCGAGCCGAGTCAGGATGTAGAAGGTGGTCCGCGGGGAAAAAAGATTGGGAACCGCTGATTTAAAACACAAACGATCTTCAGGAGTATGTCACGAGGCTTGCCAACCAGCAGATGGCGACTGAGAGCACGTCCAGGGGGACCAAGAGGAAGTAACCTGGAAATGCCCATATTTGGTCCTTCCTGCCCCAGAGAGTCACCTGGAACTGATGACTGGAGTGATTGTGTTTGTGTTCATGTTTCTCACCTGTGTTTAGTCGTTAACCTTTATTAGTTGGAGTACTTAAGTACCTCTGTTAACAGTGCCTCTTGCTGAGTCTTGAATGTTTATTCTTGAGACGGTGGTTCTCTGTAATTTCTAAGTTTTCAAGTAAAAGCCTTGGATCTCCCTCGACTGTTCTTTGACTCTGCATTTTGGGGTTTTCCTGGTAGACCATCAGCTTCGGCTACTGTGAATATAGCCTCTGGTGGTCAAACTCTCAATCTGCCGTGACAGAGTAATAATTCAACCGGAAACGTCTTCTTGAAAAAGTTAAACAAAGGATTAGTTCAAAAATAAATGGTGAAGTGTCGAAACGTTGATAAATCTTAATCACTCGCAATATCTCTGAGCTTCAGGGGGGAAAAAATGCAGTTGTGGACTCTTCCTCTATGTGCACAGCACCCCCTAATGGACAGGGGGCAAACGCTACAACTACATTCAATAACCCAGTGCAATTTATGTGGGTTACGTGTGTGTGTGTGTGTAGTTTCTCTCTCCCTCTCTCTCTCTCTCTCTCTGGGCCAGATGTAATACATTTGCGAATGTACGTGCGAACGTTGCGAACGCAATACGACCCAAGTTTCCGTCGTATTTATCAAACTTTCAATCCAAAGTGTAAACTGCGCCTTTCTCTGCTTGCAGTTGAATGAAGTTAACTGATAACATTAAAAAGAATCAAACGTTTAGCAATCATGAAATACATGATAAGATGTCAACAAGCAGAGAGATAATGATCAGTAGTTCTACTCAAAATACTTGTGTACGTAGGCTATGGAAGATTGGTCAAATCTAGCAAGTAGGAAAGTTTAAGTGAATGACGTGAAAGTAAAACATTCGAAAGGCCAACCAAAGTTGCTTTTGATAGTACTACTTAAAAAACTGGTGTTCTAAATAGTGATTCTGTTGTCTTTGGAAGGTTCTCTTAATGAGCATTGAACTTCAATTTGGATTAACACCTGCTTTTACAAGGCGGAAGTATTTAGGCGCAGAATAGACGTGCGCTTTCACAGCAGTCTTTGTACATACTGCGGAATACATAAGGGACCGTTCGTTATTTATAAACGGGGTCACCGGAGGGATTTTGAGTGCTTCAATCAAAAGTTGCATGACCCTCCCCTGCCTGCAAGAAAATTTTCAACGACCCTCCAGCAGTCTGTTCAAAAAAGACATGACCCTCCCCGACCAATCATCGATACCTAGCGCTATAGAGCGCTGTGAAAACACAACAGCATTAAGTAATAGTTCTAAACTCACCCTCTGCTTCTGATCTTACACATCACACTTCACCAAGATGGTGGCCATTTCTGTAGATTTACTCACTAACATTGTTGTGGAAACACAATAAGCATGGAAACTAAATGCACACTTCCTGCAACTGCATTAGCCTACTTGAAATAATTTACTCCTCTAGTAAGTATTGAAGCATGAAATAAAACAATAAAACATTGAGACCATTCAACAAAGCACACTGGGTAATAACAAATTCAACACATGAACTTGTTGCTATGGACTCGTCTCTAGGCTTCCTCAGTCATTGTAAAGCTGCCGAAGCTGAACATTATCCAAAACTCAATTTCTCAGACGAGCGTCAATTTGGGAGCTTGCTACACTCCTTCCTTCTCAAATGACTTGAAAAGACCGTTTGCACAATTTCACAAATAATCACAGGGACCGAAAAATACTGTAGCGTCGGTGGATGTACATGTTTAACGTTGAATGAGTGTCTCCCAGAATGCAGTGCGAGTGAATGGTAGAATGTGTAATGTCGGTTATAATAGTTGTAGTTACGTTTAGCATGTTGTGTATTTGTTAGCGTGTTAGTCTCTTTAGTTGTACCTCATGTGCTTATCCTCGTGTTGATGTGTGTGGTAAACCCTTATTGTGTGTAGCATGTGCGGCTGAGACTACCCCTGTGTTGCCCTATGTAGTGGTCTGTGTCCGTTGAGTCTTCCTGTTCCAATAAATGGCCGTCCTGGCCAAAGGTGAATCTTGTCTGAGGGTGAGATCGCTACATTGGTGTCAGAAGTGGGATGGGCCCCTCCCGGGGCGCGAAGATCTACGCCAGATCAAGATGGAGAAGAAGGCCGAAGACCAGACCAACAAGATGGCGGCGAACCTCAGCAGATGTTCCAATGGTCCTGTTAAGGACTAGCCAGCTCGCCGAGCTCGCCACTTCGGAGGATGGAGGACCTGTCGGCCCGGCGCGGGACCTGTGCAGGCGACCAGCGGGACCAGCCCTGCACAGCCGACGAGAGCTGCCAGCGCTGGAGGAAGCGGCCCCGGCTGAGGAGTTCCCGGGCTCGACGCCGATGTCGATGCTGCCGTCATCCGAGGATCTCATCCATAGAGAGCGCAAACTCTCTGACGACCTTGGAACACGACCACAGCGGCCGGGTTTACACCGCCAGCTACGGAAGAACTTCCAAAGCGTCAGCTGCCGGTCGAGAGTGTGATGGAGTCATAGCTGCTAGTTCGGGAGCTTGTGGTGCTCCAGCTAGTGACCAAGAGGGTAACGTCGACCTGTAGAGCCTTGGGAGCTATCGTTTTGTGGACTGTTTGAGATTTTAAGTGCGCACGTTCCAGTTGACGCAAGTCTGCGCAATGTTTTTCATGTTTTGTGTGAGTTTCTGTGTGTCCCGAGCCTGCTGAGAGGGTCGGGGTCTCCATTTCCCGCCACAGTGGAGCATCGTTGTGCTCGAGAGACAGCCGACAAAAGTTCTACAAGAGGGCAGCGCGAGGAGGGACCTCGACGTGGACTGCTGACCGCCTGGAGATCGGCACACTGTGGACAGGTGGCAACGGCCACGAGCTGTCACAGTAGCCAGAGGGGGCTACCGAACGTCCAGGGGTTCCAGCGTATCCGGGGGTTCGGCTTGCAGTGGGACTGTTTGCTGCTGTTTGAGGTAGCGCAGCTGCACGGCGGGAAACCGAGGGCCCAAGCGACACCACGACCCACGTCTGGCCGGTTCTGGTGCTTGTTCGGGGGAGAACTGACGTGACAGAGGCAGCCGAGAGCCCTTCCAGTCGGGATGGGTTATCGTGCAGCCGGAGGCTTTCCGGTCACTTGGACTAAGCACTGGGATTGACACCGACGCAGCCGCGAGCGGTGAGCTGAGCTGTCATTGCCGGGGACGACAATGGCTCGGGAGGGGGTTATGTAGCGTCGGTGGATGTACATGTTTAACGTTGAATGAGTATCTCCCAGAATGCAGTGCGAGTGAATGGTAGAATGTGTAATGTCGGTTATAATAGTTGTAGTTACGTTTAGCATGTTGTGTATTTGTTAGCGTGTTAGTCTCTTTAGTTGTACCTCATGTGCTTATCCTCGTGTTGATGTGTGTGGTAAACCCTTATTGTGTGTAGCATGTGCGGCTGAGACTACCCCTGTGTTGCCCTATGTAGTGGTCTGTGTCCGTTGAGTCTTCCTGTTCCAATAAATGGCCGTCCTGGCCAAAGGTGAATCTTGTCTGAGGGTGAGATCGCTACAATACCTAACAAGCCAACTTTTTCCGGGTTTAGGCCTATCATTTTAACTTTTCCCCGCTGTCTTGCCGTTTTAATATTTTCCCGTAGAATATCCCATATTAGGCTACTGTAATACTCTCATAACATTAGTCCTGCATTCTGGCCTGTCTCTGTGTTGTCCTGTTGTTACCCCTTGCCCTTCCAGAGAAACAGATGTATTCAAATCCTCGTTTTGCTTGCTTGAATGCGAACTCAGAGTGATGTTAACCTACAGTAGGCCTATTTAAGTTAACGACGTGGTTGTTGTGAGAGCACGATTCATTGGCGCTTGCAGTGTTCGGCCGTAGGCTATGTCTACGTGCGCACCTGCCAGGCTAAGAGCCAAAGAAATCCCCCTGTATATTCACTCCAAGTTGGCCTACCATAACTTACCAACTCTAGCCTACACTGTAGACCATAAACTGGCTATTTATATGACCAATGTATTTGTATTCTGTATTCTGCTTTATGAAGCAGAATTACGCACTGCTACTTGGAACGTAACACATTTTTGTTGGCAGGAGAGAGAATGACAGCGATTAACAAATTGCACTTGTTGCTGGTTACCAATAAATAGGCCTAGGCTACTATATATTTTTTTGCAAACAACAAAAACAGAAAGGATGGAGACAGCAAAGCTAGAGATGGGCAGGATCAAGGTCAATTGGTAGAAATGCTTGTCAAAACGTTAGGAGCTGGATGTGTGGATGAATGAAGCACAAGTATGCTTTATAAGCATGCACACTGTTTAAAGTTAGGCTATGGCTACACGTAAACTACAAGTAAACCAAAGTTAGCTTTTTTTAGGGCTGGATAAAGTTGACCAAATGGATATAGGCTGTTAAGCGTGAATAAACTAGGCTACTTTGTTGCTCCAACCCTTTCCAACGTTAATGGGGACGTTAATGGGGACATTTTCCGTATTTTGCGTGAGAAACCCGGGAAATCTCCCTTATTTTCCTTGTTCAATATTGACAGAGCTATGGAACGAAAGAGAACGTTATATGGCGACAGAAATCAACTATCAAACAAGCCACTTTGATTTTTTGCTGTTTTCATTAATACAAAAGATGGGTGACCCCCCCCTCCTTGACAAAAAAAGTTAGGTGACCCTCCCCTCAACAAAGAATAAAAAGACATGACCCTCCCCTATTTTCCTCCGGTGACCCCGTTTATAAATAACAAACGCTCCCTAATTAGGCGGCCCTTACGCTTCCCCTCCCATCTCTTTACGCTAAACTCCCACTTTCCCCTGGATCCTCCCATGAATGCATATGCATAACACGAAAAACGCAATGTGCCCTTTTCAGCTCCCGCGACAGGCAGTTTGCGCTTTAACATCTTTGTGGCCTGTTTGTACATACCTCGCAATGATTTTACACGCACATTGCGAAACAAATACGCCTGAAGTGGGCGCAAAAGCATTAGTACATCTGGCCCTCTGTCTCTGTGTGTGTGTGTGTGTGTGTGTGTGTGTGAGTGTGTGTGTGTCGCTGTGTGTGTCTGTGTGCAGGTCATGGATCAGGTCAATTTTTTTCCCATACTGTAGGCTTGTATGTCTGTGTGTGTCCATATCCATGCACATGTTACCAAAGCATTAGCTCAGTGTTTAGCCCACCCCCACTAACTAGCCCCTCTGCAGTCTCTTTGGTTGGTAGATAGAATGAAGATGGGAAATGGTTCTTCAGGGTTGCCACTTGGTTCTCCATGGTAGATTACAAGCCTCATTTCACGTGTGACTGGGCACACAGGAAGCAATGTGTCTGTTCAGAACTATTCAATGTGTGTGTGTGTGTGTGTGTGTGTGTGTGTGTGTGTGTGTGTGTGTGTGTTTGTGTGTGTGTGTGTGTGTGTGTGAGAGAGAGAGAGACATTCCTCTATGCTTCTTTGTGTGTGTGTGTGTGTGTGTGTGTGTGTGTGTGTGTGTGTGTGTGTGTGTGTGTCATGCCTCCACATTCATTTGTGTGTGTGTGTGTGTGAGAGAGAGAGAGAGAGAGAGAGAGAAACATTCCTCTATGCTTCTTTGTGTGTGTGTGTGTGTGTGTGTGTGTGTGTGTGTGTGTCATGCCTCCACATTCATTTGTGTGTGTGTGTGTGTGTGTGTGTGTGTGTGTTTCATTGCTCCCAGTGTATTTGATTAAAATTGAGAATTGCACCTTTACGTGTCATTAAAGGGGCCTGACATTTTGTCACTGAGGGAGAGAAATATCCTTTAAATAGTCTTTGGTTAGAAAATGTGCATTACTGATTTTTGACATTTGACTCCTATTCCCTATCTGCACTCTAAGCAGCAGAGGGGTGATGTTTTTGTGTGTTTTTTTAGCCCAGAGTTAAAAGTCTTTCTTGTTGGAGCCGGTCTGTGCGCTGCTCCGAGATCTCTTGAACGTGGTCGGGTCAGAGTTGATCACCCTGCTTGGTCAGGGCTGGATTATTCATACACATCACTCTTTAATGTCCCTCTCTAATGAATAATGTATCCGAGTTGTAATGATAAGTACCTGGCCATTACCCACTGGAGATCAGATTGATGGCCGACGGGTGGAAGTGGCCTGGTCCACTCCCGCAACACCACCACCCCCCCCCCACCACCCCCACCCCCCGCCGTCACCTCGGTGGTGGATTGATGCCCGCAAGGTAATTTATGGAGCTGGACATGAAGAGGGAGGGTGGGCAGTGCCCATCTCTGCATCTCTGCTCATCATCACACAGCATGGCATCTGGGTATAAAGGTGGTGCAGGAGGTTCATCTGTTTAACAGGGTTGTGCTGGTGCCTGCTGCTACTGCTGCTGCTGCTGTTGATGCTACTGTTACTGCTGCTGGTCTCTGGGCTACAACAATTGCTGAAGTTGAGAAGAAATTAGCCAACAGCATAAGCAGTGCCATCACAATGGATATATATATGCCCCTAGGATGGTACCCAGTTCGTTGAAAGTCGACTAAATGGGTCATGATCCTACCCAATAAACACGTTACACAGGGCAATGTCAAGTGTTATGGGCATGCACTGTGAATGTTTATTCTCCATATTATAAACTAGATGTACCGCAGAGCGGTACAAAATATGACCGCCGCCCAGTCCAGCACATTTTTTCCACAAAAAGAAATCACGCTGAAAGGCCTATATGATTCTAACTGTCTCACTAAATTGCATTATCCACACTCAATTCTTGGTATCTGCTAGACAACAAGTACCAAAACATGATTAGTTCATAGATTTCACATTTAATTAATTAATTAATTTTATACAACCCCATCTCCATCTTGCCTGTTCATAATTTTGAGAAATTCTTGATTGTTTGTGTTATGTTTATGTTATGTGTGTGGGTGTGTGTGTGTGTGAGTGTGTGTGTGTGTGTGTGTGTGCGTGCTTGTGTGTGTGCCTGCGTATGTGCCTGTGCATGCAAGCGTACATATGTCTACTGTGTGAGTATGTGTCATACGTATGATTACTGTGAATGTATGTGTGTGTGTGTGTGTATCTGTTTGTGCACATGTGTGCACATGAAATGGGTTAACGTGACCCCTGGAGGCAAACATACGGAAAAAAAATGGTCATCCTAGGCCCTACAGTTCTCAAGATATTCACAGAGAACTGTGTCTGCCCTACCCTCCTTTCGGGGGATCCAGTCCAGCGGGGGGGCTACAGATCAAAACGAAAAATGACCTTTCCATGCTATCCATGTGGGGGTACATGCCCACCAAGTTTTGTGTACCCCGGTCTTTCAGTGTCCTGGGAATCCTTGTTGGTGTACGTCACTAAATGTACACATAAATTATTTTATTGTAAGGCCCCCCATGAACGAAAGTACACAAAACTTGGCATGCATTCGGAGGATCAGATAATGATCCTACACTTTTAATTTCGTGCAGTTTTGACCTTGTCAGCCAGAGATATTGTGATGAAAACACCTACATTTTTGCTTTTTAATTTTTAACTAGGTGGCGCTATACATGAAATAAGTGGTAATGGGATGGGTTGACATGCCCCCTTAAGACCAACATACATAAAAAAGGTGGACCTCCTAGGCCCTACGGTTCTCGAGATATTCACAGAAAACTGTCTCTGGCCACCTACAGGCCAGTTGGTGTATAGTAACATAAATTAATTTATTGTGTGGCCCCCCATGAACGGAATTCCACAAAATGTGGCGTGCATACAGAGCGTGTCATAATGATCCTACACTTCCAATTTCGTGCAGTTTTGACTATGTTAGGTCACAGATACCTGTGATTACAACACCTCATTTTTACTTTTTTGTGTTTAATTAGGTGGCGCTATACATGAAATGAGTGGTTATGTAATGGGTTGACATGGCCCTTTGAGATCAACATACAAAAAAAAATGGTCCTACTAAACCCTACGGTTTTCGAGATATTCACAGAAAACTGTGTCTGCCCTACCCTCCTTTCGGGGGGTCCAGTCCAGCGGGGGGGCTACAGATCAAAACGATGGTTCCATGCTATCCATGTGGGGTTACATGCCCACCAAGTTTCGTGTACCCCGGTCTTTCAGTGTCCTGGGACTCATTGACGGAAATTTGGGCATGCGAAAAAAAAAAAAAAAAAAAGCTTCGCTGCGCGGCGGTCATAATAAATATTTATCCTTGGATTGCATCACCCTAGTGAGTCGTTCACCTTAAAGTTGAATATGAACCTCAGGCCATTTATACAAGTTGGAAAATAAATCTATTTGAAGGTATCTACATAAGAGTGACATGACACTGTCATAACCCTAACCCTAACCCCTAACTTGACATGACAAAAACCAAATGACACTAACCCTAACCCTAATCCTAACTTGTCATGACAAAAACCGAATGACACTTTGACAGAAGCGTTATGTCATAAACGTTTATGACTTGTTTATAATGTTTATGACACGTTCATGACAGTTTCATGTCACTCTTATGTAGATGCGTAAGTAAGTCCACTGTCTCCGCCAGTGATGCCAGTACTAAGTAACGCGTTAGTCTATTTTGACCATGTTCTTCTACTGATGATGATGATGATTATGATGTTGATCTAAGTGAAACAGTCGTGAGGGACAAGATCACTGTCACTGCCGAAGTCCGCACTGGTGCTGTTGGTGCTGCTACGGACACCATTTCAGTAGCAGAAGCTTTGGGTGCAAACGAAACCAGTACGTGAGTAGCCCTAACACGATACCTAGCACTACAGTTATCAGTGACGACCCTGCGTTATGGCCAGACACCGTAAGAGATGCAGAGCGAGTTGAAATCGTTAAAAAAAGGCCCTGTGCAAATGAAGAACTTTGAATTCCCCAAAAATGCAGATAAACCACCCAGAAGATTCACGGAGGGGCCTCGGGATCTTTTGCCTTGGGCCTCAAAGTGTCCAGGTCCGCCCCTGTGTAGGCTATGCCAACCTTTTCAGCATGAGGACAACTCACGTGTAAAACCACGCAGCGTAAACACACAACGTAAACAACAATGGAGGGAGGAGAGAGATGCACATTTTATCTAGTCATTATTTTGAGTTTGTGTCAGCTAAACATGACATTAAGGTACATTGTACATTCTGTGCTGGCGACAAAGTGCTGTCTAGCTAGACATCCCAAGTCTCCCGAAGTTTTGGGAGTCTCCCACATATTGATATCCTGACGCCAAAAAATTACATAAAATCTCCCGGAACCTAGAGCGAACAAGCCAGACCGGACTTCAAATCACGTGTGCATCTGAGTTTAACGCGCACACAACAGAGAGGGAGAGAGAGAGGAGTGGTGCGTGTGTGCCTGCAAGCGCATCCAAGACAGAGAGCATCCTGGTCTGTTTTGCTAAATCAACCAATCAGTTTTCAGTGTAGGTGGGCTTATATCTCTTTTCTCCCGAACTTAATTAATCAGTTCAGTTAGTGTATCACTCAGTAAGTGT
>NW_027468609.1:11878718-11883718 GCF_046254945.1 Alosa pseudoharengus | reverse complement strand
TCCTGCATCTCCTGCAGATCTTGTAATGTGCTGTAGCCTATAAGGGTAAATCGCGCTGGTTTGAAGTTACCTATAATAACTACCAGTGAGCCGCAGTCTCCTGCGCTGCGCTTCAGCTTCACTTCACTACAAGGCATATGAAGTGCGTCCAAATTCACCCATTCTTCTCTGTTGAACTCCTCGAGTAGGCTACTCATCACACATGTGTCACATGTAAGAGCCTTTTCTCAGCTTTTAAACGGTGCTATAGCCACTATTTGCTGTGATAAACAGTTCGCGAGATCCACATCCATTCGTCTCGGTGGAATATCGTAGGCCTACACACTCTTCACGCAACACATGACAACATATATCAGAATAAACAGCAGACCTTACTGAACACAAAGGTGTAATGCATTTCCGTGTATAGTTAGCTGTTCCAGAGTAATCCGGTTTTGAAATAAATTGTAGAAAAATTCAACATAGTCTTTCGGCTTTAAGCATTTCTTAAAACTGAGCTGTGCTTACATCGCCTAGATATCTGTAAATATTAAAATCAGAGAATATACAGGCAGCTTATGGTTAAGAGTTGTCAATGTAGCCTTAATGATTCTTTTCACAAAATGCTAAGCATGCATGTATTTAAGTTTCTTAAAACTGAGCTGTGCTTAAATGGGTCAATGCATGATTTCATAACAGACCAAATAGAAAATAAATGTTAAATATAGCCTACATATGTATACATATTAAAATCATATTATGTGCTACACAGTATAGATCAAGTTGGACAGTAGCACATTTTAATCATGGGTAGTTGGACAGTAGCACATTTTAATCATTTTATATATCTATAGTGGCTGGTGAAAGAGTTGAGTGGCTTTTCCTCTTTTTTTCGGGGGAATTAGTGGGTAGTGTCCCCACCAAAGCTCAGACAAAACCTACGCCCTTGTTCTACAGTGATGTGACACACCTTCCTGAGAGGTGTATTTTCTACAGAGATGTGACACACCTTCCTGAGAGGTGTAGTTTCAACAGAGATGTGACACACCTTCCTGAGAGGTGTCCTCAGTTGAGAACCGTTTAGAGTTTAGAGCGTCATCTCTTCCTGCTGAAGAAAACAGAGACCCAACAGACATACCTGTGAGGGTCGTTATGACCTCGCTGTCACTCACAGTGTCAGACGAGCCTGACATTTAACTTGAGACAGCCTGTAGACACACACACACCTGAGACAGCCTGTGGACACACACACCTGAGACAGCCTCTAGACACACACACCTGAGACAGCCTGTGGACACACACACCAGACTAGGTTAGCAGACACACAGACTCCCTCATCACACCAGAGGACATTCACCAGACTGCTCTTAAAGGTAACTTATCACACACACACACACACACACACACACCCACACACACACACACACACACACACACACACACACACACACTCACACGCAACGTTGGACAGCCAGAGGAGACATCCAAGGCTCTTCTCACTGCCTTCCATGCTCATTGAGTAGAACTGGAGCCCAGAGAGTCCTTATGGGGACCTGTAGCCCAGAGAGTCCTTATGGGGACCTGTAGCCCAGAGTCCTTATGGGAACCTGTAGCCCAGAGAGTCCTTATGGGAACCTGTAGCCCAGAGAGTCCTTATGGGGACCTGTAGCCCAGAGTCCTTATGGGAACCTGTAGCCCAGAGAGTCCTTATGGGAACCTGTAGCCCAGAGTCCTAATGGGAACCTGTAGCCCAGAGAGTCCTAATGGGAACCTGTAGCCCAGAGAGTCCTTATGGGAAACTGGAGCCCAGAGAGTCCTTATGGGAACTTGTAGCCCAATGCAAATCTTCCACTGAGTATTAAAAGGTCAGTGGACATTCTTGTGAAAAGCATAATAAAATGATATTCATATTCATGTGATTTAATGGCATTTCTTTTCAGAAACTGTACTGTTATTTTATAAAATATATTCTTTTTAATAGACCTTGTCAACTCTTGATTCACAAAACATAAAAGCTTGTGTGTGTGGATCAGTTTTTGACACGCACTATATAGCACCCCATTTTGGGCCTGCACACACACACACACACACAAACACACACACACAAACACACACACACACACACACACACACACACACATAAACACACACACACACTGTGCAGACCATAGACCATAGACTGCACACACTACAGGCGCACGCCAAATTAAAAATATTGCTGACATTTAAACTTTTTAACAGTAGCTCAGTGTGATGTGAATGTGAATGAGAAAAATCCATCTGTCAGTGGTTTTGTGCATGAAATTTAAATGCACCTACCCATGCATACGCAGTGTGTGTGTGTGTGTGTGTGTGTGTGTGTGTGTGTGCACCCCTACCCATGCATATACGGTGTGTGTGTGTGGGTGTGTGTGTGTGTTAGTGCGCCTCTATCCATGCATAAGCAGTGTGTGTGTGTGTGGTGTGTGCGCCCCTACCCATGCATAAGCAGAAACAGTCATAGCCAATATAAACAGCTGTCAAAACAAAACACACACTCTCTAATAACAGAAATAAAAGAGGAGGAAGCAGGTCTGCCAAATCAACAAAGACCTACAGGACACACTCTTCTGCTGTGAGAGTCCCGCAGAATCTAACACATAACACAGAATATCTGTTTTGATGTGTTGTAGTTTATGAGCTTTTGACAATATTATCTTTTCCACATTGCTATATAGCGTAGTCTGGAGGGGAATGGCCACATCCACACGTGTGATGTCAACAGATACACCTACAGTTGTTTAACCCAGGGGACCAGAGCTCATAACTGCATGGATTGGATTTGAGTTCAGGACATCATGTGGTACACACACACACCCACACACACACACACACACACACACACACACACACACAGGCACACACACACACAAACATACACGCTCACATGCTCACACACACACACACACACACGCTCACACACACACACACACACACACACACACACACACACACACATTGCATTCATTTCTCTGAGACCCCTCAGCTGGCATGTTGGCCTTAAACTCATCACCTGCACTATCAAGTCAAGTCAATCAAGTCAATGCTTTATTGCCAGTGCAATGGAACATCCCCTGTAATTTGGTTTAGTACTTAGGCTCATACAGTAGGCCTCCAGACAGACAAAACATACAGTAAGACAGCGCAGCATACACAGCACAAGACATCTACACAGAGATAAAACATACAGTAAGACAGCGCAGCATACACAGCACAAGACATCTACACAGAGATAAAACATACAGTAAGACAGCGCAGCATACACAGCACAAGACATCTACACAGAGGACAGAATGCAAATGGATAACATACTGGAATGTCTGGAGCCCTATTGTTCAATAAATTACTTACACAAATAAAAAAATAAAAAAGATAAATAAAACAAAACAGTAATGTTAGTGCCTTTAAAATGACTCTGAGGAGGACGTAACCAGGTACTGTGCAGATCAGATACTCTGGGATGATGGGTGTTGAGGGCTCTTACTGTCTGGGGTCTGGGGATAATGTACTGTTGGTGAATCGTGATGTTCTGGCTGTGATGCTTCTAAACCTTTTCCCTGAAGGAAGAGGGGTGAATAGGGCATTGGCAGGATGGGAGGGGTCCCTGACTATTTCCCCTCCCATTTTAAGCAGTCGGGTTGAATTGAAGTCATTGAATATCGAAGACTCTGACTCAATATAACAACATTTAAAGGGAATAAAAATTGAATGGCGGGGGGGGGGGGGGGGGGGCGGTTAGTCATGGCTGTATTTATGGCCCTACCTTATGCTATTATCTGCTTATTTGTAGGGGGGAAGAGGTCATTGTGATTGAGTTTGTCCATCTGTGTGTGTCCACTCACATAACTTCAGAACTACAGATCCACGGCTGAAGTGGAACTAACCCCTCACTGCTCCGTAAGCACTGCTGTAGCAGGCAACTCACTGCTCCGGGTTAGTGTGTGCTTCACCTCACAGTGTGTTCACTGTGTGCTGTGTGTGTTTCACTAATTCACGGATTGGTATAAATGCAGAGACAAAATTTCCCTCACGGGATCAAAAGAGTATGTATACTTATACTTACACTATACTTATACCTAGAAGCACAGGTCTGATGCACTTCATATTAGTGTACAGTACATGGCAGAGGGTCAGCATATCTCGGCCCTCGTGCATGGTCACTGGATTGGGCTCAGAATGCAGATGGAGTGTGGCTTCACTGTGGCTAATATTGCACAACAGGCGCGATGGTCTGCA
This sequence comes from Alosa pseudoharengus, assembly GCF_046254945.1. Taxonomy (NCBI): domain Eukaryota; kingdom Metazoa; phylum Chordata; class Actinopteri; order Clupeiformes; family Clupeidae; genus Alosa; species Alosa pseudoharengus. Next base: position 11,879,464 of record NW_027468609.1, on the reverse strand, counting down.
GTCGCCTGGCTGCTCCTCTTAACTTGCTTTTGGAAAAAAAACTTAAAGACATAAATAAAAAATGTCTGCCGCACAAATAATTAAATGTAATTACGCATGTTATGACACCCTAGCTGGTGTGAGGTGAGGAGGGGAAATGGGCAGTAGACCACTGCATGCTGGGTAGCGTGGGAGACCACTGCATGCTCGGTAGCGTGGGCAGCTGTGGCCTGAGTCGTCAGGCTGAGTGACTTCTATGGAAATCGCAGTGCACTGGGTCCGGCTCTCTGCAGCTTCCCCGCGCACTAATCAGACAGATGACTGTGTTTGCGTGTGTGTGTGTGTGTCTGTATGTGTGTGTGTGTGTGTGTGTGTGTGAGAGAGAGAGAGAGAGAGAGTGTGTGTGTGTGTGTGAGAGAGAGAGGGAGAGAAAGAGAGAGTGTGTATGTGTGTGTGAGTGTGTGTGTGTGAGTGTGAGTGTGTGTGTGTGTGTGTGTGTGTGTGTGTGTGTGTGTGTGTGTGTGTGTGTGCAGATGCAGAAGCATGAGGCTGAGTGTGAGAGAAGGGAAAGCGAACGGCCTGATAAGATAGAACAGAGGTAGAGTAGGACTGGAGTGTGGGTTGCCTTTACTGATTGTAATGCTAACTATGGCTGAAGGCTTACAGTGGGCAGCCTGTGTGTGTGTGTGTGTGTGTGTGTGTGTTTGTGTGTGTGCTAGCTTGTGTACTTACTTACAGTGGACAGCCTGTGCATTATGTGAGTTTGT
>NW_027468609.1:11868718-11873718 GCF_046254945.1 Alosa pseudoharengus | reverse complement strand
TGCGAGTTTCGGTCGGTGTGAGCGAGCGGACTTTCAGTTGACAGTAATTAACACCCTTTTGAACAATCTAAGCTGTGCGAACGTCAGAGGGCGGGATCAGACGTGACTAGCTCCTTATAATATCGGAGCACCTCTCAGGTAATCAGACAACAACTGCAGTGAGTTGGGAGAGAGAAAGGAAGAACACATAGGCTACTACTGGCAAATCCTCTCCAATTGTTTACAATTGGACTCTGGGCGTTTGGAAACAGCTGAGGGAAGAGGCTACTTGAAACTGCGAGTTTCGGTCGGTGTGAGCGAGCGGACTTTCAGTTGACAGTAATTAACACCCTTTTGAACAATCTAAGCTGTGCGAACGTCAGAGGGCGGGATCAGACGTGACTAGCTCCTTATAATATCGGAGCACCTCTCAGGTAATCAGACAACAACTGCAGTGAGTTGGGAGAGAGAAAGGAAGAACACATAGGCTACTACTGGCAAATCCTCTCCAATTGTTTACAATTGGACTCTGGGCGTTTGGAAACAGCTGAGGGAAGAGGCTACTTGAAACTGCGAGTTTCGGTCGGTGTGAGCGAGCGGACTTTCAGTTGACAGTAATTAACACCCTTTTGAACAATCTAAGCTGTGCGAACGTCAGAGGGCGGGATCAGACGTGACTAGCTCCTTATAATATCGGAGCACCTCTCAGGTAATCAGACAACAACTGCAGTGAGTTGGGAGAGAGAAAGGAAGAACACATAGGCTACTACTGGCAAATCCTCTCCAATTGTTTACAATTGGACTCTGGGCGTTTGGAAACAGCTGAGGGAAGAGGCTACTTGAAACTGCGAGTTTCGGTCGGTGTGAGCGAGCGGACTTTCAGTTGACAGTAATTAACACCCTTTTGAACAATCTAAGCTGTGCGAACGTCAGAGGGCGGGATCAGACGTGACTAGCTCCTTATAATATCGGAGCACCTCTCAGGTAATCAGACAACAACTGCAGTGAGTTGGGAGAGAGAAAGGAAGAACACATAGGCTACTACTGGCAAATCCTCTCCAATTGTTTACAATTGGACTCTGGGCGTTTGGAAACAGCTGAGGGAAGAGGCTACTTGAAACTGCGAGTTTCGGTCGGTGTGAGCGAGCGGACTTTCAGTTGACAGTAATTAACACCCTTTTGAACAATCTAAGCTGTGCGAACGTCAGAGGGCGGGATCAGACGTGACTAGCTCCTTATAATATCGGAGCACCTCTCAGGTAATCAGACAACAACTGCAGTGAGTTGGGAGAGAGAAAGGAAGAACACATAGGCTACTACTGGCAAATCCTCTCCAATTGTTTACAATTGGACTCTGGGCGTTTGGAAACAGCTGAGGGAAGAGGCTACTTGAAACTGCGAGTTTCGGTCGGTGTGAGCGAGCGGACTTTCAGTTGACAGTAATTAACACCCTTTTGAACAATCTAAGCTGTGCGAACGTCAGAGGGCGGTCTAAGAGAGATCATCATTAGTGAGACGCGAGGACAGCTGCAGGCAATTCCTGTCAGCATAACAATAGAGGCTGTTGCTGAAGCGTCAGCGTAAGCGTCAGCCCTCGTTTCAGCCGTACTCGTTTAAGACGGACGCGGTCAAGACAAGCAAGTTTACCTGTGCAAGTTCACCGAGCACAGGCGCCGACAAAGGCAAAAATGTGCCATTCCACCATATCTGTTATCACCGGCCATCGCAGAAAACGGCATCATGCCAAAAGGGGCAGAAATCGCCTTAACCTACAGCAACTTAAACGGTCCTCACCTACAGAAACCTCCTTCTCCATGGGCTTGTGGAACTGTCAATCCGCAGTCAACAAAACGGACTTCATAGCTGGCTATGCCAACCATCTTTCGTTGGAACTCCTTGCTCTCACTGAGACTTGGATCAAACCAGAGAACACAGCCACCCCGGCTGCACTCTCCACTAACCTTACACTATCCCACACCCCTCGTCCATCTGGACGAGGAGGTGGGGCAGGCCTGCTGATCTCCAACAAATGGAAATTCACCCCGCTACTACCTTCAAACAAATATGTCTCATTCGAATTCCATGCCATCACAGTGATCGCCCCAGCAAAACTCTACGTGCTGGTCATCTACCGCCCTCCAGGCCAACTAGGCGACTTTTTGGATGAACTTGACACTCTGCTGTCCTCCATCCCTGAGCATGACTGTCCGCTTCTTCTTCTCGGCGATATCAACATCCACTTAGATGCCCCAGGCTCAGCGGACTTTCTGGCCCTGATCCACTCCTTCGACCTCAAACTGGTTCAAAGCCCACCGACACACAAAGCTGGCAAAGAGCTTGACTTGATCTTCACTCGGAACTGCAGCACAGACACCCTCACGGTGACGCCTCTCCATCTTTCTGACCACTTCTTCATCCGGTTCAACGTCAGCCTGACAGAACAGCCTCCGGCTCCTCAGCCGATGGTCACGTTCCGCCGCAACATCCGGAACCTGTCTCCAACGCACTTTTCCTCTGTGGTTGCCTCCGGTCTACCTCCACTCAACACCTTCTCCTCTCTGGAGGTTAATGAGGCCACAGACTCGCTCTGCTCCACACTGAGCTCGTGTCTAGACGAGCTGTGCCCTCTTACCACAAGGCCAGCTCGATCCAAACACTCTCATCCATGGCTAAATGATACCCTCCGATCGCAGCGCACCAGACTCAGAGCCGCGGAGAGGAAATGGCACAAATCCAAACTAACTGATGACCTCAAAAACTACCAGACACTCCTGGCCTCCTTCTCAGCCAGCATCACTGCTGCTAAGACGGCTTTCTACAATGACAAAATCAACAGTGCTACAGACACTCGAAAACTTTTTTCAACCTTCAAATCGCTACTCAACCCTCAGATGCCTCCTCCTCCATCCAGCCTTACTGCAGATACCCTCGCCTCATTTTTTACAAACAAAGTGGCGGCAATCAGCGGTCAATTCTCTACATGCCCACTCAACGCATCGGACTCAGATACCGCACTCCTACAACCTCTAGGGACTGCTAGATCATCTTTTTCAGCATTCACGCCTCTCTCCGAGAATGAAGTATCTAGACTCCTGACATGCAGCCGTCCTACCACATGCTCGCTGGACCCTATACCTACAAGCCTACTTCAGTCCATCAGCCCGACCATCGCACCAGCTATCACACACGTGATCAATGCATCGCTAACCTCCGGCACATTTCCAACAGCGTTCAAAACGGCCCGGGTAACACCGTTACTTAAGAAAGCTTCTCTCAACCCTGCTCAAGTCGAGAACTACCGCCCTGTCTCACTCCTGCCTTTCTTATCCAAAGGCATTGAACGAGCAGTCTCCAAACAGGTCTCTGACTTCCTTTCACAGAACAACCTTCTGGATCCAAATCAGTCTGGGTTCAAAAGCGGCCACTCTACCGAAACGGCTCTGCTGTCTGTAACAGAAGCCTTAAAAGAAGCCAGGGCGACCGCTCGGTCATCAGTACTCATTCTGCTTGACTTATCGGCTGCCTTTGACACGGTTAATCACCGCATCCTTCTCTCTATACTCGCTAACATGGGAATCTCCGGTTCTGCTCTCTCCTGGTTTGAATCCTACCTCACAGGACGCTCGTTTAACGTATCATGGCTTGGTCAGCTATCTGCACCTCACCATCTCACCACAGGGGTCCCCCAGGGCTCAGTACTGGGCCCCCTTCTCTTTGCTATCTACACCACCTCCTTGGGACAGATTATCCGTTCGCATGGCTTCTCATACCACTGCTATGCAGACGACACACAGCTCTATCTGTCCTTTCCACCTGATGACCCCTTGGTTTCAGCACGGATCTCGGATTGCCTCTCAGACATAGCTACATGGATGAAGGCACACCACCTCCAGCTGAACCTCTCAAAGACTGAACTGCTGGTCCTCCCAGCTAAACCTACCATACACCACGACATCAACATCAAATTTGACTCTCTGTCTGTTTCACCTACCAGGACTGCAAGAAATCTAGGAGTTGTTCTCGACAACCAACTAAACTTCTCAGATCATGTTGCCTCAGTCGCCCGGTCATGCCGTTTCGCACTCTACAATATACGGAAAATCAGGACTTACTTAACTCAAGATGCCACCCAACTTCTGGTTCAGGCAATAGTCATCTCACGACTCGACTACTGCAACGCCCTCCTGACAGGTCTCCCAGCCTGCGCAGTGAAACCACTTCAGATGATCCAGAACGCGGCAGCGCGCCTGGTCTACAACCAACCCAAGAGGGCACATGTTACCCCGCTACTCATCCAGCTACATTGGCTACCTATGGCGGCCCGCATCAAATTCAAGGCTCTAACGCTTGCCTACAAAGTAGTCTCCGGTTCTGCTCCCACCTACTTGAATGCCTTCATACAGACATACGCTACCTCCAGACCGCTGCGCTCCTCAGACGAACGACGTCTAGCTCTACCTCCGGTACGCTCAGGCCAATCAAAACTTTTCTCATCTGTTGTTCCTCGCTGGTGGAACACACTGCCAGTTCCTACAAGGGCAGGGACATCCCTCTCCATTTTCAAAAAACTCCTGAAGACCCAGCTCTTTAGAGAACATCTCCTCTCATAGCAACACTTACAACAAGTCTTGCTGATCCTAGCACTCACCAGCCGTCTTAAACTGACACGTAACTGTTAAAAACAGCACTCACTGATGCACTTATTCTTACTGTACTCTAATGTTTTTTTAAATTGTCCTAATATTGTTGAGAATTGCTCTAAACTTAAACTGTTTACCATGTTGTTAGTCGCTTTGGCTAAAAATGCGTCAGCCAAATGTAATGTAATGTAATGTAATGTAATGTAATGTAATGTAATGTAAAGTATTGGGTATGTATGTATGCACGCTGTTTTCATTAAATTACTACTCATTTGCTAGTAGACTATTAATGGTAATTTTTCTATATTTGTAGATTCATGTCCAGCGGTCCTCAGGGCAATTGGCTATCAACAGGTGCAGTGTACCCACGCCTCAGCCCGG
>NW_027468609.1:11708718-11863718 GCF_046254945.1 Alosa pseudoharengus | reverse complement strand
TCCTGCCCCACCCCCCCTACCCCCACTATGGTCACTAACCAGCAATGCCACCACAGTCCCATAGTCCCATCGGGGCGATACTGATTTGTCCCCAAAACTACATGTGAACTGGGGACTGGGAAGCACCATACCACATCCTGGTCTCAGTGCCCTCGGGTCACCACCGTACCACATCCTGGTCTCAGTGCCCACGGGTCACCACCGTACCACATCCTGGTCTCAGTGCCCATGGGTCACCACTGTACCACATCCTGGTCTCAGTGCCCACGGGTCACCACCGTACCACATGCGGGTCTCAGTGCACACGGGTCACCACCGTACCCCTCAGGGTCTTAGTACCCACGGGTCACCACTGTACCCCTGAGGGTCTTAGTGTCCACGGGTCACCACCGTACCCCTCAGGGTCACCACCGTACCACATCCTGGTCTCAGTGCCCATGGGTCACCACCGTACCCCTACCCCTGAGGGTCTTAGTGTCCACGGGTCACCACTGTACCCCTCAGGGTCTTAGTGCCCGCGGGTGCCCAGGTTCAATACACAAAAACAAAAGGATATGTGAAGAGATATAGAGCTCTAGCACAGTCTGTTGCATATGAACACTACGGAATAATAGATTGCATTTGAATAGTGCTTTTCTCCAAAGTGCTTTACAGATTTATGTATTTCAGTCTACCCAGTCTACCCATCAACACACACGTTCACACACACCGATGTTCACAAACACCGATGGCAAAAGGAAGCATCGATCTGAAAACCTCAAATCATCTCTTCGTCCTGTATACTAATGCACAACTAATATACTTCAGATCCTGGACCCATCTAATCGGCTATTGGGGCAGGAAGTGGTTGGGCACTGCTCTCCCATGCCCACATCCACGGCTGAAGTGCCCTTGAGCAAGGCACCTAACCCCTCACTGCTCCCCGAGCGCCATTGTAGCAGGCTGCTCACTGCTCCGGGTTAGTGTGTGCTTCACCTCACTGTGTGTTCACTGTGTGCTGTGTGTGTTTCACTTATTCACGGATTGGGATAAATGCAGAGACCAAATTTCCCTCACGAGATCAAAAGAGTATATATACTTATACTTTTGGGATGTGCGTGCCTGGACTCTCACTGTTTTACCCTCACCAACGTTTCACTATAGCCTTACTGTAAAAACCCGTTGCTGTGGAATATAATAACATGGTAGATCAACATTAATTACAGAGTAATTACAGAGTAATTAACTGACAACATAAGTATAGGGTATGCATGAGTAATTCTAAAACATTTGCAAATATAATTAAGTTTTTAAATTCATGCATGTAAAGGTAGGCCTGCATATAACACATCCGGATGATAACATGGTACATCTGTTTCCATGTAGAAAGAAAATAAATACAGGGTTATTTAAAAACTGCATTTTCAAGGACTTGGATATTACAGATTTTATAGATATTCTACGAGTTACTGACAAGATGTACTGTGTGTTTAGAAACTGTTTATTCATTACCATTCAAATAACTCCTCATGTCTCACGGCATTGCTTCTAACACCTGCCTCATGTTCTGCTTGATAATATTGTAGGTGATTTCATATTTTAATGTCAGATCTTCTGCAATATTTGCTTTAACACATTCTGCTGTACTATAAGCTCATGCATAACACATGTAGACCCTCCAGCCAGGTGATTTCCATCAGTGGTCAAATTGTGGATGCCCTTGAACTGATAGCCTGTGTTACACCTGCTTGAAAGAAGAGGCTAACAGTCGGGCTGTACTGGGTGAAGCATTCTATTCACGGAGCGTAACTATATTGATAAAGCTTCACATTCTATTCACAGAGCACAACAATAGTGATAAAGCTTCACATTCTATTCACGGAGCGTAACAATAGTGATAAAGCTCCACAGTTACAGTACGTGTCTGGTGTAGCCTGTCTGTAAGAAAGGCACTTCAAATTCAGGATTTGTCATCTTCAAACTTACACACTGCCCCCTCTCTTTCTCAAACTGAAATCAAAGATCCTTGATTACTCCGCTTTAACCCTCTCTTCTGAAATCCTCTCCATGATTATATCTGACAATACTTCAACATCGGTCAGTGTGCAGTTGTGGTTGTTGTGGTGGTGACCTCTGTTTGATTACTGTGCAATGATGGTTGTTGCTGTGGAAACTGAACACTGGTTATTCAACAGTGGTCATTGCCATGGTAATTGCAGTCTGATTATTGTACATTGTTAGTAGTTGCCGTAGAGAATCTGAGCCGTAGAGATGCCGTTGCCGTAGAGAGGCTGATTGTTGTAGAGTGGTAATTGTTGCCACGGAGACTCTCATTGTTGATTATGGTAGTGGTTGCTGTGGACACATGTCTCATAGTGAGGCTGAGTCATAATGCCACCATTCATCTCACACCTCCCTCTTTCATGAGTCAGTGCTGCTTCTCACCACAGATACACTCTGAGTCAGAACAATAAACTTACACTCCAAGAGGCAGTGATGAGGAGCTTGTTTTGTCTGACAGAGATGTTTATGTTGTTTGAGAGAGAGAGAGAGAGAGAGAGAGAGAGAGAGAGAGATAAAGAGAGAGAGAGAGAGAGAGAGAATGAGAGAGTCCCGAGGATAAACAAGCGCTTACTGAGTCCTGACAGTTGCTTCCCTACTGAGACTCCTGCCATGCGCGAGAGTAAACAAGTGTCCTGTGGTGCATCCTCTCGCTGGGGTTAGGGGCATCTCAAGCACCCAGGGCCTTAGGAGGGGCAGATCTTTGCCCACTTGATCCCCTACTGGGACATATCTGCCCCCCCACCCCCCAACACACACACACACACGCACACACACACACAGATCTCTCAGGTGTGACATTTGAGGGCCCAGGGGGTCAGTGCTGCTGGTGTGCAGCTGTGTGGGAGTGCAGGGATGCTGCTGGAGGGGGGATTCTCCACAGGTCACCAGACCTGTCTGTTCTCAGCAGGTGAAGCGCACCACGACATGTGTCTCACACAAGGGGCCTTCCTGAAGAGGAGGTGCAGGGACCCGAAGACACACACTAGCCCTTTACGCTGTAACACACACACACACACACACACACACACACACTACAGAAACACACAGACACACACATACACACACTCAAACACCCATAGACACATATAACCACTCACACAGATTAACACATACACACACACACACACTCAGACACACACACTCAGACACACACCCTCTCCCTCTCTCACATAGACACACACACACGCAACATGAACACATGCCCTGAGGGCTGAATAGCAGTGTGATGACAGCCACTCAAGTCATCCTCTGTGTATCGTGGGGACATTCATTGTGAGTGTCAGGTCCTCAGTTGACCCACGTCCTTCCCCCATTCATCCTTGATTCGGCCGGACAGAGTGACATTTGACTGCTTATCCATCTCTCGCGCAACCACAGTGACATTTGGACATTTATCCTCCACCGTCCTCCACAGAGTGACGTTTGATTTGCAGCTCTGTCACCTCATCGGATGGTCTGGACCGCTGCTCGGACGCAGCTGACCGGACTGCAGAGCCACGACCTCTGACCCCCGTGTCTAGAGGTCGCCAAAGGTCACAGCCCACCTCAGATTCTCATCAATACTAAGCAGGAGTGTCAGGGAGGACGGGGGCAGGGGGGGGGGGGTTAGGAGTAGGGGGGTTAGATTAACGACGCAGGGTTCAAATGCCGTCTCAAATCCATCCAGCAGTGTCAACTTTGCATTCCCACAAATTGGATTTCTGCAACTATCAGCATTTCATTAAAAATAATAAAGCTGCCAGCGCTAAGTTACAGCCCTGTCAGTGGATGTGGCAGAGAGACGCCGACCCTGCCCTCCCGCCCACACACACACACACACACACACACATACACACACACACACATACACACACACACACACACACACACACATACACACACACACACACACACACACACACACACACACACATACACACACACACACACACACACACACACACACACACACACACACACACACACACACATACACACACACACACACACACACACCGACCCTGCTCGCTTGCTTCCCTGCCTGCATAGCCTCCATTTCTCATATTGCAATGCAGATTCATGTAAGGAGGAGAGGCTTCGATTTTCGGTCATGGCAGCCCGGGCCCTCTGTGCTGGGCTGTGATGGCTGGGCTGGGCTGGGCTGGCTGGGCTGGGCTGTGATGGCTGGGCTGGGCTGTGATGGCTGGGCTGGGCTGGCTGGGCTGTGATGGCTGGGCTGGGCTGTGATGGCTGGGCTGTGATGGCTGGGCTGTGATGTGCTGGGCTGGGCTGGGCTGGACTGGGCTGGGCTGGGCTGTGATGGCTGGGCTGGGCTGGGCTGGCTGGGCAGCTCTTTGAGCGGAGGCAGCCCAGTGTGGAGCTTAGCTAAGAGTTTTTCCCAATCGTACCTGGCACGATAGTGATGGCCTTTACAGAGATGAGAAAAACACACACAAACACTTTTTCTGCATAAAGCTAGAGTGTCATCTCTCTCTCTCTCTCTCTCTCTCTCTCTCTCTCTCTCTCTCTCTCTCTCTCTCTCTCTCTTACACACACACACACACATACACACACACACACACACAGACACACACAAATGAGACTGATCTTAAGGTGTTAGACATTAATTAGTGATGATGGCACATTACCACATACACAACAACAACAACAACAACAACACATTGCATTAATTTAGCACTTTTCAAGGAACCCAACACACTTTTACAGTGAAGTGGGAACCTCACTAACCACCACCAATGTGTAGCACCCAAAAGAATGCGGCGCGGGACAACTTTTGAAAGCTCTTTGCGGGAGCGGGCGGGATGAGAGAGGTGCGTTCGCGGGTGCGGGACAAACCGATGATTCACTGCACTCCAGCAAATTAAATATGTGCGTAAAATTAAATATGGAAATGATTAAAGTAGTGTTCATAACTATAGTTCAGCTGGATGTTCTGTTAGGCAGCATTAAAAAACGGGGTTTAAGCATAACTGATGGATAGCAGGCCTATAGCCTATATGGTCGTTTACGTGGGTTCAATTTGTTCCGGCTGCTCATTGTCAAAACTCGAAATCGAAAGCATTACAGAGGAAGAGGGAACCAAACTAGGGCTACTTCAGTTGTTAGCCTACATTCAGAACCAAGAAACTGACATCTGCAGTCTTTCTCATGTGTGTGTGCTCCTTTTCGTGAGACAGAAAGAAAAACTGAATAGGCTATCCCTCCTGCATGCGGGCTTTAGCATTAACATTAATGCAGGAGCGGGCGGGAGCGGGCGGGAGCTGGCGGGAGTGGGACATCATGTTACAGATGAGGGCGGGAGCGGGACTAAAAATGACACATTAATGCGGGAGCGGGCGGGATCTGGCGGGAGCGGGACAGAATATTGTGGACAGGGAGGGACTAAATAAGATCCCACTGGGGGGTGATTAGGGGGCCAGATGGAATGAGCCAGGACACCAGGGAACCCATACTCTTTGTACTAAGGGACCTTTAATGACCACAGAGAGTCCTCGGTTTAACGGCTTCATCTGAAGGACAGGATCTCCTACAGCACAATGTCCATGTCAGGTTAGGACAAGGCCAGATGTCAGGTAAGGACAAGGTCAGATGTCAGGTTAGGACATCGGGATTTGATTCATTTGGCCAGAGGGAAGATTGCCACCTAAAGGCCGTCTACCAACAGCACTTTCAGCAGCAACTTAAGTTTCCCAGGAGGCCTCCCATCTAAGTACTAACCTGCTTAGTTCCCATCTAATTACTAACCTGCTTAGTTCCCATCTAAGTACTAACTGAGACCTCACCTGCTTAGTTACAGCAATTCAGCAGAGGCATGGTATTTATTGGTCACACACACACTCACACCCACACATACACATATACACACACACACACACACACACCCACACACACACATACTCTGTTGTAGCAGTCATGTTTCCCCTCTGTAGACTGTAGAGCAGGGGTTCTCAAAGTTTTGATTGGTGAGGGCCAATTCAAGAACCCAACATTGAACTGAGGGCTGCTAAAGGGGCGGGGGGAGAAAAAGAAAAAAAAAACCTGGAAAAAAAATCCCATTTCTAATAATTTTAATGACCAGGTTGCATCTCTACAGTTTATATGTATTGCATTAAACACATTTTAATTCATAACTGAGGCTAAACCTGGCAAAACTTGTGAAAAATTGCAATGCACACCCAATCCCTGGGGTTCTCTACCCTCAACAGACAAATTTGGGATATAACAGTTCTGGTTACAGTCCATTTCAAGTACAACCTTATTTAGAACAAACAGTTTCAGTGTGCCTTGCTTCTTATCAGCATAGGCCTTATTCAGGAGCAATTCCAGCTACCAAAGCACCACAGGAACACCCGACGGCCACTAAAAACCACTAAACAGAGATTCATTCTTTTCAAAGCACACAGTACAGTTGTAACAGTTTTACAGATGTTATCGCGGGCCACCAGAAATGTTTCAGCGGGCCGCCATTGGCCCCCGGGCCGCACTTTGAGAACCTATGCTGTAGAGGTATGTCACACACACACACACACACACACACACACACACACACTCAGTCATGTTTGTCTCTCTGTAGACGTGTCACACACACATACTGTAAACACAAGCTCACCAACATGCTTTTGTTTCCTTATTTCCTTCTCCTCCTCATATACTGTATGTTGTTGCAGATTTGTTATTTGCTCTGCACTGTTATCACACACACACACACACACATACACACTCAGAGGCTGTCAGTGCAGATTACTGTTTAATGAAGGTGTGTCTGTAAAGGCCACTAGCGAGGAAAACTGATTTCCTCTCATTCCTGCCTCCTGTCCAATTCTGACATTTCTACGCTGCTATTGCCACTGCCTTACATCATGTTTTTATGCATGTGAGGCGCATGGCGCCGTAATGTAATAATGGCCAGTCCAGCTAAAGGTTAGCAGGCAGCGCAGTGGTGGTGGCAATGGTGGGGGTGGTGTGTCTGTGAGTGTATGTGTGTGTGTGTGTGTGTGTGTGTGTGTGTGTGTGTGTGTGTATTTGTCTGTGTGTGTGTGTGTGTGTGTGTGTGTGGATGAGTGAGCTAGGGAGTTAGTGAATGCTCCTAAGAAGGTCGCATGTACTAGGTAACCTCTGTGTCTGCAGGTGTGATGAATGGCTTTGTGCTCTCTCTCTCCTTCTCTTTCTCTCTCTGCGCACTCTCACTCCGTAGCGCTCTAATCTAAATGACATCCTGTCTGTCGTGTTTAGCCTAATCTCTGAATGCCGAGGAGGAGAACAGGAGATCCGAAGAGCAGAACACGGACACAAATGAGATCGTGTCTTACAGTGGCGCTCTCTGTGGCCTGCACATACGTTACAGCACAGCTGAATAGGGACGACTGTGGCCTAGTGTGTGTGTGTGTGTGTGTGTGTGTGTGTGCGTGTGTGCGTGTGTGTGTGTGTGTGTGGGTGTGTGTGTTGTTGCTGTTCATTTGTGTACTTACTGCTGACTGGTTGCGTTATCGGCTTCTGTGATTGTCTGAGCTCGTTATTGAACCTGCACTTCCTCTTCATTAACGGGTTTCTCTGTTCTTCCGTCACTGTGAGCACACACATCTTATACATCGATATCATTAGAACAACCCCCGTATCTGATACTCATAATAGCCATTCCTGATTCCCTTCAGTCAGCTGCAGCTGTTGGTCCTCATCTTCTTCCTCCACATCCGCCTCTTCTTCCTCTTCTTCTTCTTATTGTTATTATTTATTATTATTACCTATTATTGTTATTATTACTATTTTTTGTTTTGGACTAAAGAGCTTACACACATGTAGTAGTCTTCTGAAATCAACTGTCTGATTTGCCTTTTAAATCATCACTTTTCACATGAGTGCCAATTACTGAGACGGGTCACTGGCCCCTTGAAAAGCAAACGATGCAGGTGAATCAAAGGGCTATTTTACCGTATTCATACCCACTGGCTTATTAAACCTGCCTCAGCCTGCAGCTTATTAAACCTGCGTCAGCCTGCAGCTTATTAAAACAGCTTTCCCCCTCACTGTGTACGGGCTGTCTGCTTTCATCTCGGCCATGCAACTGACAAAGGTCCAGTGAGAACCAGTCTTCAAAGTGCGGCGCCTCCGAGCAGTCGTGCGTTTATCTACTGCAGGAGTGACACAAAAGGACGCACTCCCCCTCCTCCTCCTGCTTATTTATGTTCTCTGTGCGGCTTGTCCACTGGAGCGGCGTGCGGGAGAGAGGGCCGGACGTGCTCCTCCTGAAGCGGACAGAGAAACTGTGACCTTATCTGGCCCGTCGGCCGGGTGATAAGAAAGCGGAGAGCGCCCTGGACGAGAGGCACGTACCCGACCCCGGCGGGCCACTTCTGGTTTAAATCAAAGCCCGTGGCTGTCACCTCACAGAGGGGTCTCAAGTGGCAAGAACTGAACCTCTCTATGGAGACAAGGCAGAACTGACCCTCTCTATGGAGACAAGGCAGAACTGACCCTCTCTATGGAGACAAGGCAGAACTGACCCTCTCTATGGAGACAGGGCATAACTGACCTCTGTATGGAGGCAGGGCAGAACTGACGCTCTCCATGGAGACAGGGGAGAACTGACGCTCTGTATGGAGACAGGGCAGAACTGACCCTCTCTATGGAGACAAGGCAGAACTGACCTCTGTATGGAGGCAGGGCATAACTGACGCTCTCCATGGAGACAGGGCAGAACTGACGGTCTCCATGGAGACAGGGCAGAACTGACACTCTGTATGTAGACAGGGCAGGGTCTGGGAGGAAGCTGAGATGGTTTTAGGTTGTTGATTTACCAAAGCAGTGCTTCCTGGGTGAAAAAGAAAAAAACGTTTTAATATCAGTGCACCTCCCCACACTGACACACACACACACACACACACACACACACACACACACACTCCACATTTACCTTGGAGAAGTTTCACTCTCCTATTGTTTTAGTAGCAAAATAGGAAGTGCACATACAAATGTAGAATTACACACTTGGCATTCTTTAGAGATGAAAGAGAAGAAAGAACAATAGAGAGAGGGACATAAAGAAGGAGAAAAAAGAACAATAGAGAGATGGGCATAAAGAAAGAGAAGAAAGAGAGAGGGACATAAAGAAAGAGAAGGTGACCAGGGCAAATATGTGGTTTGAAAAGTAAATTATTCTTTCCCATTGCCATAGTGATGGTATCTTCAAACATCTTCAAACTACTGGACCTACTTCAAATGTATGTTTCCTTTTAGCTGAATGGCTATGAGAGTGTGTGTTTCTGGCTGTTCCGTTTAGCTGAATGACTATGAGAGTGTGTGATTCTGGCTGTTACTTTTAGCCGAATGAATATGAAAGTGTGTGTCATTCAGGAATGAAAAGCATTTCACTGTAGACATGATGTGTGTGTGTTGTCTGCTCTGCCCTTTATGAACTTTCAAAGCGTCACTGTTTTGTGTTTAAACTTAAATCAATACAAATATTTACAACAACAAATAGGCGTTTCGCTGATTTAGCCTTTTTTTATTGAAGCAAACTTGTTGTTATTTTCAGAAGTTGTTGGTAATTTGCCAGATTCAGCCTTTTTTATTGAAGTATACTATTTTCAGAAGTTGTTGGTAATCCAACCCTGAATCTCCGAAATTACATTTATATGATAACATAAGACATTTTGATATCAATTGCTACAATTCTTGCATTTTCTAATGATTCTGTGCAAGCACCCTTTTCAGTCAATTCTATCCACTTTCAAATGTTTACTCATCTTTCATCAAAACAATTGATTGCACATTTCAACTACTACAAAAGGCCCAAGTCCTTTTTTACTCACAGAAGACTTATCAAACTTCTGAGATTGTTTATTTCTTCATCAAATCATTGAGAAAAACGATACTACAAATAGCATACAGTAAGCACGCCTGCCTTTTGAAATATATTTTTCATGTGTAGAACTGAAGGCAGTGAGAAATAATCGCATTTAATGAATGTGGGGCTTTTTAGTGGCTGCTAGTGTTACCGGCCTCAGACCTAGGGGAATCTGGGCGGGTACAAGACCACAGGCTGGATAGCACTGTGGGTTGGAAAGAAGTGGAGATACAGAAATGATGTCTTTCTCAAGCGCTGGACGTTTATTTATGAGTAAAAATCCTAGCCTAGGCCTAGCCTAGGCCTAGCACACACTATGACACTGGACATATTCCAAAATATACAGTTTTATCACCCGGAGAGAAGAAATACTCTTTTCTGATTGGCTGGCGGGGTGGCCTTTAATTCTGAATAACAGGACACCGTTCCATATCAATGCTTATGAATGGTAACTATACCAACCATAGTAGGACGACGGTTGCAGCGCTCTAGAATCTTTTGGTTGCAGGCTTTCCAACAATGGAATCAACTGTAAACAAGCTAACTGTCCATGCTAAAGTTGTACAACAAGCTGAACTAGTGAGCTTCTTTTTAAACAGAACCGCGTTTCCAGTGTTTACAGTGGCAACCGGGTGATAAGCGGGATAACGGCCTTCGAGGTGTGTCCAGTTATACGGAATTAATGGACTTGGGCGGAGGCAACTCCCCTCCACTGTCCATTAATTCCGTATAACAGGACACCTCGGCGGCCGTTATCCCTTACTTATCACCCGGAGAGAAGAAATACTCTTTTCTGATTGGCTGGCGGGTGGCCTTTAATTCTGAATAGCAGGACACCGTTCCATATCAATGCTTATGAATGGTAACTATAACAACCATAGTAGGACGACGGTTGTAGCGCTCTAGAATCTTTTGGTTGCAGGCTTCCCAACAATGGAATCAACTGTAAACAAGCTAACTGTCCATGCTAAAGTTGTACAACAAGCTGAACTAGTGAGCTTCTTTTTAAACAGAACCGCGTGTTTACAGTGTTTACAGTGGCAACCGGGTGATAAGCGGGATAACGGCCGCCGAGGTGTCCTGTTATACGGAATTAATGGACGAGGGCGAGGGGCAAAAACTCCCCGATTTTTTGTTCCAAAATATACAGTTATAAAATATACTATAATAATATAATATATAAATATAATATAAACATTGAAATACCTCTTGGTATTATAAACCATAGTTTCAAACATTACTAATATAATAAATTCAATAAATAAACCAATATAGAAAGCATTGGCATATATAATATACAATACAAAACACTTTACCTAGATGTTATGAAATGGACAGTAGTATACCTTTATAATATAGCCTATCCAATATGCTTCAACAAATAGCACTATACATCGAATGACATTGTATGTAAACCAAAACAATGTCCTAATACATTCCAGTATAGGCTACACAGGCTACTTGGCTATCTTGTTATCAATGAATTCTTCAAAGTGAACACACATAAAATAACAACGGTTACATTGGGTTACTTTCATCAAATACATTAACAACATTTTCCTTAATCAAATACTTGTACTAATACGAATACTATACGATAATAATATGAAAACTACGATTGAAACTGTTCATGTGACCGTCATAACCATTCACCAACACAACGCATCTGTCTGCCGTTTGCGTGTGTGTCTACATGCACGCGCACACCCACTGACAACACTGGCGGCAACGTACATTGAGAACCTGACAGGCTCTGGCTAACAAGATATAGGCTACTAGCAAATTACAATGGAGCACTAAACCAAACAAAAGTACAAAGTACTGAGAAACTTAACATACATGTTACATACACTTAAACATTAAAATACTGACGTTCACTCGACGCTATACCTCTTTTATAGTTCATACAGAAAGACGAGAGAACGGAAGCACTGGGTGAAAAGGCTCTGAATCAGGGGATATACTGCCCGGATATTTTTTATGACATGCAGCATATCAGGAGCATCTTTGATCATATCCAGTTTTTAAGAATCAGTGAAAATATTGATTTATTTTGACTCCTGATATGCCAATGAGATATCAGGGGTATGTATACCCAAATCACAAGTCACACACACCATTTCTGGATATCTTTGGGTAGGTCTCCACCCTTGGATAGGCTATCATACTAGATAGCCTAGGCCCAGATCTGCCTAATTAACAGTCACGCATGCCCTACGCTCAAAACGTACCATAAAACATCACTGATAGGCTATTTGCCGTTTGTGAGAACCAATAATGTTAATAATTAGACTAGTAGTAATAGCCCACTTGCCTACTGTTTTGACACTTTACAAAATCAGTTTGGTAGTCATTTTAATGTAACTAAAATATGCAGGCCTAATAATTTCCACGATTTCTTATGCTTTGCCTCTCGATAAGCGCATGCGCACACACAGCATAGCTTCTACCCATCCCCCACCGACTGACTTCTCAACGAACTCCTTGCCACTGGTGGTGACTTCAACCGTCACTTTTCTGTCATGGATCTGACTGCAAGCTGTACAGACTCTGCCGTCATCATATCCAAGGTAAGAACTACAGTACTTTTGTATGTCACTGGAATTAATTAGGAAACTGGAATTAATTAGGAAACTACTGTTTTTAGCATTAATGTTAACCAAAACCGTTTGTTAACCGTCATGTTAGAATCAGCTAACGTTAACGTTTGCTAGCGAGCTAACATCGCTAACGTTAGCTGCTAGCTGTTAATGTTAACTTTTCCAATAACTAACTTTACCATTGTATGGAATATCTGGAATGGTAGTAATATCATATTCAACAATAAGTCTGTCTGAGATTTCGTTATGGATGTAAAGTTTTAGTTTGAATGAAATGGCCAAGGCTATCAGGCACGACTAGGTTAGCTAACCTAGCTACAACTTATAGCTACATTTATAGTGGCTGCTAATGACTATGCAGGCAAACGTGAACAGGGGGTTGACGTAGCTACCTCAATATGATGCCGACAAGTGAAGGGATCTTTAGTTTGTGAAGGGTAATGTATAGCAGCTAGTGTTATATTAAGCCATGCTTACACCAGAAGACTTGACCAGATTTGGGTAAGATTATTGAAAGATTGTAGTCTTTTGAGTAAAGCTTGAAAGCCAAATCTTGTCAAAGGTTTCTGATGTATGGGGTAGCATTATATGGGTAGCATTAGGCAAAATGTTCTTCATTTCATAGCCCTTATTTGGTTGTACCTGACTTGTGCCAAGGCATGTGTTCATTTAAGATGCATGTGAGGGCATTAGTGCTTCAGTGATAGTCTTTTCATGTTATGTGTAAGCTTATTTTGCCATTTATTAATCTTAATTTCCCTCTGTTCTCAGTTTGCAGGCAGTGAGTTGTGAGGACTGCTTCCCTGAGAACACTGAGTGCATTCTGGAATATTCCAAATGTTTGCCACTTCCATACAAAAGAGGTTTCAATCCCGCAAGAGTTCACTCACCAGGTAGAGACAGACAGACACACACGTAGAATAGCAAATGACATTATAATGTGTTTGCATGTATTTGTGTCTGTTGCTGTGTTTAGTTTATCCCCTTTTTTTCATGTGTCTGTTTGTTGTTATGACTTTAGTGGGCTCCATCAACAGACCAGGGCAAAGTCTGTCCTGCTACTACTACATGCTACTTGACTATGTCTGGAAGCCATGGCTGCTGCCCTCAACATGCTGTAAGTGTTTGTGTGTTTTGAATGAGGGCTATGTCACTGTGCACACTCTAATTTGTTTGACAAATGTGCAATGTAATGCATTAATACAGAAACTAATCATCATTATTGTAGCTTTTAATAATAGTCTTGAATTTTGAAGTTTAGCCATGTTTACCATTATGTTGGTGGTAATGTAAATAATGTGATGAATATATGCCAAACTGAGCATAGTCATAATTGAGTTAAATCTTATTTTCTATTTACAGAAACTGAAACCCTCACAAATAAACTGATATCAAGAATTGATGGTGATGTTGGCAAGGGTGCCTTCATAAGGTAATTATCATTTTTGTTTTAACACCTGATTGACTTACCAACTTATTTTTTAATGTTTGATTTTTATCTTAATCAACAATAACATAATGTATAGCAATTGCTGTTTTATTTTTTTAGGTGCCATCCAGTAAGTCCCAGCCTGGAGCCAGAGGCTGGCACTGCACGTCAGATGGGGGAGGATCTATGTTAGGCATCAGAAAGGTGGTTTAAGCAAGAAGGCAAGAGCTTCTGCAGACAGTGTTGCAATTAGGTATGATACTTTTGGAAATTGATCTTAATGCCTTAATTAAAAAAAATGAGGAAAAATCCAACCTTTAAGGACAACAATTTTCTTTGTGAATGAATAATGTATTGTAAATACATAAGTGTTCCTTAAAGGTTGGATTTTTCCTCATTTTTTAAAATTAAGGCATTAAGATCAGATGATTTTTAAATGTATGTGTATGCTAAGGTTATGTAAACTTATGAGCACAACTGTAATACATATCTCCATTACTTCTAACTATTGCACCTGACGTTTAGGCTGCTATTGTGGGTTTGCTTTTATTTGTCACACAAGCTGAGTTAATTATATTCATGGACAGGGTCAATTGTAACATATACTTTCTTTCTCTTTTTACAGACACCTCACTTTTACTGCCAAAAGGACCATCAGAGCACCTCTCCCTACCATCTACTGTATACCAGAAGAGTACGGACAAGGGCCCAAAATGTTTTAAAGGATATTTCACACCCAGACCATGGACTGTTTAAACCACTGTAGTCAAGCAGAAGTCTCTGTTCTCACTTGAGGCAGGTCATTGAGAGGGGGCGAGTGTCACTGCGTAAGCCCCCTACTGCAGGCGAGAAAGCCATGTTGATTTGAATATTGATTGATAAATACAATAAAGGCCATGTAACAAATTTTATTGCCTGTCGTATATGAATTTTCATGGTAAAGTAAAATAAGTCATTGGGATTTAGCAGGTGTAATTCAAAGTAAATAATGTAATTAAGTGTATGTAAAATTAATATGAAATATTATTTAAGTTAAAGTTGCACAATAAGCTCAGTGTTGGTTATGTAGGACTATCTCACGTTTAAAAAAATTACATAAATCACAGGGTTAATTTTAAAAATAAAGGCATAAAGCCTATGGAAAAGCAAATAAAGGCATACACATAAATGCCTGCGAAATTAGCTGTGCCTGGCAGTATATGGGCAGTATATGCGTAGTCCCATGTTTGACATATCAGGGGATATATGGGAACAAGAACAAGAGGTGTCCGGGGTCATATAAGTAGCTAATACTTGAAACATGGATCATATCAGGTGAGAATATGAAGTCTGGATATCTTGCATGTCGTCGCAGTCCCATTCAGGACTTTTGATATGCTCCTGATATGGCAATTGGCACTAAAATATCAGGAGCATATCAACCAATATATTTCCTGATATTACACATATCAGGAAATATATCACTATGAATATTCCCTGATTCAGAGCCTTTTCACCCAGTGACGGTAGCTTAAACTAGCTTCTGCTAGCTTGCTCTCTCTCTCTCTCTCTGTCTCTCTCTCTCTCACACACACACACACACACACACACACAAACAGACACACACTCACTCACCACAGGGCCAGGTTAAATCATGTAAGTGTCATGTGATGCGATGAGTGTTGGTGAGTGTTCTGTGCTCTAAACTGGGCAATCACCAGAGTGACTGGCCTCCTTGTGTGTGTGTGTGTGTGTGTGTGTGCTTCTGCTAGCTCTCTCTCTCTCTCTCTCTCTCTCTCTCTCTCTCTCACACACACACACACACACACACACATACACACACAAACACACACACACATACACATTATTACACACACAAACAGACACACACTCACTCACCACACGGCCAGGTTAAATCATGTAAGTGTCATGTGATGCAGTGAGTGTTCTGTGCTCTAAACTGGGCAATCACCAGAGCGACTGGCCTCCTTGTGTGTGTGTGTGTGTGTGTGTTTGTGTGTGTGTCTGTGTGTGTGTGTGTTTCTTGTGTGTGTGTGTGTATAGGATTACACAAGCCAGCACACAAACACACACGCAAATGCACGCGCACACACACACACACACACACACATACACACACACACACACTCAAACACACACACACACACACACACACACACACACACACACACACACACACATACACACACAGTGGCGGATTTAGCAAATTGGGGGCCCAAGGCGAAGGTATGTATGCCCCCCCCCCCCATCCGATCTTTAAAAGAGAACGAAAAAAAAATGTAGCCTACCGACTGAATGGTGGATAGGCAGGTAAAGCTAATCTTAATCGGGAAAGTAAAGGTTGGAGAGGAGAAAAAACCCTTCCCCTTTATACCCTGCATACACTTCTTTACTCCAAAATGAAGATGGAAAGGAGAGAACACACAAAGTGTAGCACTACACAAACTAATAGTCACAACAGCCCAACAGAGAACTCGACTCCCCCCCCACCACCACCTAAAAAACCCTGGTGATGGCCCTTTAATTCCCCTTTACGCCTGTTTGCTTTTCTCCTACTCATATTATAGGCAACTTCTTGAAATAATTGTTTTAATACTTATATTAATTGGTAGGCCTACACTTTAAATTTCTGTACTATCTTGTCATATACACCAGAACGAGCATCAGGTGGCTGAAATGCAGTCATTTCCAACCTATTCCAACCTATGCCATTTCTCTCGCTAGGGATGGCCAAAACTTAATCTAGCGACAGAATCGCTAAATTGTCAACACTTTCCCAGTCGTCCTTTGTGTTTATCTTTCGCACAACGCACGTTACAGACTAGTCCATTTCATTGTGGAAGTAGGGGGTGTATGTGTAGGGACATAACCATGAACTGGACATTTTAACTACTACGTCAGTGTTTTAAGTATTTCTTAAGAATATTATTACAATTTACAATACTTTAGAAGCGTTCATGATGATAAGGGGTTTTTATTTTTTTATTTTTAGGTTGGTTGGGGGCCCCCCTACTAAGACTACTGGTAGGGGGCCCCAAGCAGCCGCCTACCTATGCCTCTATGTTAAGACCGCCTCTGCACACACACACACACACATGCCCTCCTGTACTCACCTTCTTTCCCCAGCGCTGTCTATGTGAGAAGTTAACGTGGGTGAGGTGCAGATTTTATTTTAAATGAACAACGCGTTCCTCCTTGGGTTGACATTTGTGAAATGTTCCTACTTGAGAACAGCAGCTGGTGAAGGTCGCGAGCCCAGCCTCCCTGCCCAATCCACGTCACACGAGCCATAATTGAGCAGTGGGAGATTTCCACTGACCGCTCTCCCTCATTAGGTCCACCAAAACTGAAATGGAAGTCCCTCTATTAAATGCCACAGCTTCCACAGTCACCTAGGCAGCAAATGGCCGAGGTACTGATGAGATGAGACAAAAAGTGTGTGTGTGTGTGTGTGTGTGTGTGTGTGTGTGTGTGTGTGTGTGTGAGTGTGTGCGTGCGTGCGTGCGTGCGTGTGCGTGTGCGTGTGTGTGTCTGTGTGTGTATGACAAAGAGTACGAAAGAAAGTCTCTCTGTAGGTGGTTGGGTGAAAGAGCCACCGTGTGTCTTTGTGTGGGTGTGTGTGAGAGAGAGCGAGAGATGTTTGACCTTCTGACTCACTACGTGTTTGAGGAGGTGTGTGTGTGTGGAATGTCCCTGGGTCCCCAGGCTGCTTGACTCTGTGTTAGAGAAGAAAGAACTCTCTGAGTAGACCCCCATGGACCAACCACACGCAGTCTCTGCGCCCGACAGAGGACACACGTCATCCTCTCCACCGCGCAGTAGGGGTCTAAATCACCAGTTTTATCATGATTCCAAACAAGATTGATTCTGTAAGCCACAGTCGATACTTTTCGATACTTTAAAATTTGCAGCGATACGATGTGATACGATGTGTTGTTTTCACTCGTTTTCTTCCAATTCCCACATACCATTAGATAGGCCTACTACATTTAAAAAATGTTGTCGGTTGCTATGTTTTATATTGATGGCTGATATTTGCGCAGACCGCACGTATTATGGTCGTTTACACTGGCAAAACTTTACGCACGTATTACGGGCATTAAAAGTAGAGGCTAGCATCATGTTATGCTTCTCCTCTATTTTAAAGCATATGTGAAGCATACAGTACATAGAAAATACATTTTAAGTCAAGTCAAGTCACTTTTATTTATATAGCGCAGTTTTGTATGCACAGAGTGCAACCCAAAGCGCTCCACACAGAAGACATTGACACACAATACAAAAGATGCCGGACAGAGCGGCATAGTCACCAAGACATGAACAAATAAATTGATAATACCAAATACATAGATAAAATGTGTCGTGTTACAGATGGAGGCAGTGCAAAGTGATTTATTTACCTTTCACTCTTGCTTATGTTCAGGGGCGGACCTGGACACTTTGAGGCCCAAGGCAAAGGATCCCGAGGCCCCTCCGAGACCCCCCCCCCCGCCCCGCACCACAACCCTAAAACTAAAACACACTTTTTTTTGTAATAATGGGACGCTGAGGCATACTCAAATACAACAAATATTTATTGCCATAGATGACAATCAAAAAACATTAGTAAAAACCTTTGAAAGTATTACAATTATGAATGGTGTGAGTGTGTGTGTGTGAGAGAGAGAGAGAGAGAGAGAGTAGGCTAGGGGTTTGGGGTCTCTGTGTGTGAATATACTCTATGTAGCTATGTATGAGAGTCTGTGTGTGTAGGCTATGTGTAGAAGAGAGGGAGAGAGAGAGTGAGAGTGTGCGTGCGAACTAAGTGAGGTGTTCGATCTTCCAAAAAGCCGACATCCAAAACAATAAAGAGCGTCTGCACTGACCGAATAAACTAGCCATTTTCTGTTAATTTTTTTTCAATTTTTCATGGTCATGTAATAATGTTCAACCATGAATCTTCTGGGTGGTTTATCTGCATTTTTGGGGAATTCAAAGTTCTTAATTTGCACAGGGCCTTTTTCAACGATTTCAACTCGCTCTGCATCTCTTACGGTGTCTGGCATAACGCAGGGTCGTCACTGATAACTGTATTGTGTTAGGGCTACTCACGTAGGCCTACTGGTTTCGTTTGCACCCAAAGCTTCTGCTACTGAAATGGTGTCCGTAGCAGCACCAACAGCACCAGTACGGACTTCGGCAGTGACAGTGATCTTGTCCCTCACGACTGTTTCACTTAGATCAACATTAATCATCATCATCAGTAGAATAATATGTCGGCCTAGTGCAAGAGCTATCCAAATTACTTTCTTCCGTGGAAGAATTCTTCGACTGGAAGAAGTTGGTTAATTTAGGCAATTTCTTTCTAAATTCTTCCTCCTCCCTTTTTCTTTTTCTTTTATCACTTCCACTCTGGAAACGTTTCATGGCTGCTGTCAATCGCTCAACTCCACACCTCACCAAGACATCGTTCAGATAGCTAGTTGCTGCTATGGTGACAGGAAGCGGACCTGCAGTCATTTGATTTTATGATGAGTTTATGAGCAATCATGAGGCAAAATATTTTTTCAATTTTTATTATGGATTAGAATATATTGTTTAGATGCGGTGATCATTTATTTAAAAAAAATAAAAACGAAATACGATACGGGGATGACGAGGCCCCCTGGTGGCCGAGGCCCCAGGCAATTGCCTGACCATGCCTAATGGCAGGTCCGCCCCTGCTTATGTTTTGCTTGCGGTGTGAATTCCCAGTAATATTATCTATCTGTTATCAGTCTATATTTATCTCAGTCTTGTGTGTGGCACTTCATGGGCTAACTGTTTATAGAATGTATTTGACAGGGCCAAGTACAACACTAAGGCGATAGGAGGGACTATGTTGAAATACAGCTGACGGAAACTACCCCCACTCAGTCACGACTAGGCATGTTTGCTGGCCTATACTAGCAGCTAAAGCTGACGGAACCTGTGCAGTAAACCCACCCAAAGCCATCCAGTCATGGCTAGGCATGTCACTGCTGTAGCAACTGTAGCATTATGGCTGTGTTCCTACTAGAATGTTTATAGTCTGTGGGTTTCCTCTGGGTCTTGCTGATTTCTCCCATTTAAAGCAAAACAAAATCTGGAGTTGTGCAACATCAGCTTTGACTGCAGCTGCAGGTTAAAACAAGAAAATGTCAATACCGTTGACTTTGCTCATCTGTCTTCATATACCAGTCCAGGAATCCGTCATATAAGAACTTAATGGCAAATTTATGGAATGTAAGTGTTATTTTTCAATATAAATGTTTAACAGAATTAAGATTTATTTTATAAATCTACATTCAATATATCCATTGAAATGGTGATGTGGATTTTAATCTTCAAAGAAAATGTGTCTACACAATCCTCGCCTACAACAGTGGTTCCATTAAAAGTGGGTTCTAATATTGGACTTCAGGTTTGATTATTACAATAGTGAATTCTTGGCCTGTCTCTTTTAAAGTGTTTGAAGTCAACCGCCCACTGAAAGATTATCCACACAGGGAGAGCTTTGTGTGGCTGGGTGGCATGTGGAGCACTCCAAGGTAAGGAGGTCTGTCATGACGTCATCAGGCTGGAGCAACTTAAATGTGCTACACAAAGAAAGGAAGGTTCTGGAACTAACCTGAGCCTGTCACTAAACGGGCCCTGAAGTGGCTCCCAGCAGAGGAGAGGTCCTATTCCCTCCAGGAGGTTCTGGTCCTATTTGCGTTTGGACAGGGTTGGACATGATGAGATATCATCTGAGATGAAATGTCTTTGAGAGCTGCCAGGAGCCTGCAATCTGAAGTTCAAAGTCTTATTACAAATTCTTTCTCAGAGGATGCTTTCATAGATGAAGAGTGTTTAAACAGGTATTTCATTCACTTAAAATGCAAATAGTGTGCAGTAGTAGATTTCGTAGAAGAAAAACATGTTTATTTTTTTAGTTATGCACAATGTTTATTTGAGGTTGAACGAGTATCCATTTGGGTAGCACTTTATTTTAATGTGTCACTGTTACAGTGACACCAATGACACAACATACATGTAATATGTAATTGTAAGTATTTTACTGGTACACTTCATAGGTTTATTCCACTGTATCAAAGAGTAAACAGGTTGTAGCAGCACAGCTGTTACATGTACACTGAAGACAATGAGGCCCTTGACTGGAGCTAAGAATGGTTTGTATATCAAATCTATCATGATCAGATTTACCCCATCCAGCAGGTCTCAGGTCAGCTCTTTGCCTCTGATGAAAATTTAGGCAAATTGGCAAAGTTTTGTAAAAGAACTCAGTATTACAATGTAATAACTACACAGGTTGTACCACTGTACCTAATTAGGTAGGTACACTGTAACAGCGACACATTAAAATAAAGTGTTACCTCCATTTGTTTTGCTCCGATAGCTTTGTCTGAGGTGAAAGTTGTATATTTCTCTCCGACTGTGCTCTGGGGTATTTGCTAGAAGTGAAGAGTGTTTGTAATTCTCTCAGGGGAGCATCTCTCTCATTATGAAAAGTCTGTGTGATTTATAGCACCCCAGTAAAGTCAGGAAGAGCCGGGCAGATTGGTCGTATACTATATCTGACAACGGCGACACAGTGGCCTCGCCATGTCTTAATTCAAATGTGAGAATAATGAATTTATTTAAATCACATTTATACACCACTGACAGTTGCTCTGGTGAAGGCAAAAAAGGAAACAACATAGTTAGGTACTGTGCCGATTCAGAGGAGAGGAAGCTGCCAGCGAGTGGCAGAATTTCTTGTTTGTGGTGTGAAAATCTCACCTTTCAAAGACACAGCTGCCTATAGGCAAGTTTGGACTTTAGAACAACACTTGGGCTTAGCAACAAGAGCTCTTTATATTCTGGACTTGTCTTGAGGTTGTTAAGTCGGCCACCATCACATGACACATGACCAAAGCAACTGACCAATCTTGAGATAAGCCTTAAGGATGAGGCGTACTCCTCCGTGCGTATTCACACGGGTTGAAGATGCGCATCACTGACGCACTGTGCTACAAAACCATCAACCTCTGTAGCACCAGTGCTATGAGCAACACAAAGTTAGCGCACAGCCCTGTGGTGGATGGAATGCTTCAGTGAGCGCATGCTTCGCCAGGACCTTCATCGCTGAGAGGCATCACTAACACGGCCCAGATGTTGCTGTCTGGTCCAGTTTGTATGTCCAACTCTCAAGAGTCGATACAATAGCTGTGCTATCTCGATATCCAACCGTGATCATGACAGCTGATTGGTTCAAGTGTGCAGGTTCATGCGTAGCTAGACAAGAGACAGAGGTGGACATCAAAAACTATTTTGTTACAAACTACAAATACTGGCTCATAAAATGTAACAAAATAAAATACAAAATACTGATGTGAAAAAAGTATTTAATTAAAATACAAGTAATTAATAATTTGGAAATACAAAAATACCCACACAATAATCATGGTATACCAACTTTTAAAAGAAACTCCAAGGCATATTATTGAAATGCATTAGACATTGTGTGTGTAGACATTGTGACATATTGATTGTTTTCTTTTTTCTGGGAAACGAGAGGAGATTCGTGAGCATGGACACTCCATGGAAGGTCATTTTGAGGTTGAGGGGGCAGGTTTTCAATTCCTTAGAAATCCATTAGGTTGGTGCAGCTGCTTCTAACAGCAGCGGCAGCATCTTAAGCAGACCTAGTCCCGAGACCAAGCATACTACCTTATACTTAATCAATATAAATCTTAAACTTATTTTGAGAGTTTTTACTGTCTGAATTGTATTCATGAAAATGGCCAAAATAATGTCTCTGGCAGGAAGATGACCATGGTTGTTTACATTTCAAAGAAACATGTAGGCTTGTTGTGAGGACTGATGTCACACTATGTATTATGACCCACACCGAAGATTTCTCCATTGGGTCATACCTGTTATGATGTAGTATGCAGATTTCCAATTCTCTGAGCTGAAGTACACAGTGTGCTTTGTGTTCAACCTCCAAAAAGTCCTTTCTCTCCTCCTTTGGGAGGTCACATCTGACAGTCTGGGAAAAAAGAAACTCACACAAGATGAAGACACACACTTTGTTTTGTTAAATGAACTTAACCCCAGCTGAGTTTACTGGCATAATAATATGTGCTTATCTGACTCCATCAGTATTCACATAGGTGAACTGGGACGCCGGGGCCAGGGCTGTCATGTCCAATTACACACACCCGAGCACACTGCTGCTATATTCATGGGAGAGCGTTTAAATAGCTGAAAGCTAGACTGGGTATGAACGGACAAGGCTGCTCTCATGAGGTGGGGTGAGTTGGGGGGTGACTGAGAAATCCTGAAATTTTAAAGACATTAAGGTGTGTGTGTGTGTGGGGGGGGGGGGCGGGGGGGAATTGGAGTAACGGTAACAAAAAAGACCAGTCACTCCTGGCCTGTCGAGGTTGTGGAGCATGAAAGAGAAGTTTGTTTCATTTTTGAGGGTGGATATGTATCATCTGTTTTGTGATTCAAGCTTGACTGAGTGAACACAGAAACAGAAAGAGGGAGTGTGTTAGAGAGAGAGAGAGAGAGAGAGAGAGAGTTTCATCCAGGGACATGGACTATTTCTGCTTTGCCTTCTGATGCTGGACATGCACAAACTTTCCGCTTCTTAAGAATGAGCTTGCTTGGCTACAGCAGTCACACACATCGCATTTGAGTTGCATGAAAGGCCTTTGATGTCCAGTAGCCATGAGATAAAGGAAGAGAGAGGACAGAACCCAACGCTGCTCTGCCATCTTCATGGCACGAGAATAAATCAATTCACAAGATGAAAACCGCAGCGAAAGTGACATGTCCCGATAAAGAAACTTCAGTTATTACTAATGCAGGAATAACAAAATGAAAGCAGGAGGCATGGTGGTAGGGAACTAAAGTAGCCTATAATAGTCTCAATTTTTTGGCTTCTTAGTCTGTGTGTGCGTGTGTGTGTGTGTGTGTGTGTGTGTGTGTGTGTGTGTGGTGTGTGCATTGTGTGTGTGTGTGGTGTGCGTGGTATGTGTGTGTGTGTGTGTGTGTGTGTGTGTGTGTGTGTGTGTCTTTGTGTGCGGTGTATTTATGCATCTGATAGCATATTTGTGGATCATTTCTTGATGTCCAGCAAAATCTCTTTCATGTACAAATGACCTGTTTACATGAACTGATTACATGGCTTGTTTACTTGTACAGACATGATCCTCCTCTGGGTTTGACACACTGTCTACCTCCCCTTATCACCCTGTAAACACATTTCATCAAGTTATCCTCTTCAATGTAAGCTATTTTACATATAGGTGGCGCCTACAGCCCTTGAGGCAACATCTTCCTTATTTATCATACATTCATTTATCATATCTTAACATATCAGTTCTTTAAGAAAAAACATTAGAAAGAAAAAACAACCTGCAGCCAGTGACAGCCATGAGAGTTGAGTCTGTTAGATCTGTCAGGGCCTTCTCTTGTCCTCTGGTTCCTCTCGTGTGGGTGGTGCAGTTTCAGGTCGAGTTGCATCCTCATGTGGATAAAGACGGTGTGGAGAGGTTCTGGTGTGAATAGGGACTTGTTTTCTACCCCTGCAAGAATCTGCCCTGTGATTAAAGGCACAGTTTCAAGTGCTCTCTCACCAAAGCACTGAGCCCAGAGAGGGAACGGCATACAGCACAGCACAGCACAGCACAGCACAGCACAGCACAGCACAGCACAACACAGCACAGCACAGCACGACACAACACAACACAACACAACACAACACAGCACAGCACAACACAACACAACACAACACAACACAACACAACACAACACAACACAGCACAGCACAGCACAGCACAGCACAACACAACACAACACAACACAACACAACACAACACAACACAACACAACACAACAGCCTCAAGATAAGTAAAGAGCATGTACAATGCAAGACTGTAGTGGAATACAAATGACTCATTACAGCGTAGAGTTCCACTGAGGAACTGTCCTATGCTCACTGGCCTCATGTCACCCATCACCCTCTCCTGTCAATCATCCTGTCATGTCATTCCACCTCGCCAACCGAATCTCCACACCCAGCTGTCCTCAGCTGTCCCCCAGTGAGAGATTTGAGTGGAGTAGAGTGGAGTGGAGCAATGGAGACAGCCAAGTTGTTATTTAATCCACTTTCATTAAATAACATATTCTTCATGTTTGATTTACAGGTTGTTGACCAGTGCTATGAAGAAGAGGCAGCTGTATAAATCGGCTTCTGTTGACCAGCGCTATGAAGAAGAGGCAGCTGTATAAATCGGCGTCTGTTCAGGCACCTCAAATATGCAGCAGATGTACAAATCAGTGAGCCTTAACCCTGTAAAGACTACTGTTAAAAGGACAAGAATTCCTTTTAGCTGTTTTAAAAAGACACATGCACGTTGTTTATCTATCATCAGTGGGTCCTGTTGTATAGCCGTGTCATGCTTTTTGTTAGCAGCCACTAATAGCAACTGCTCCAACCATCTGCTGCCTATAATCCTGACACTAGCTGCAGCTGTCCATGGTCCTGAATAATGACACTAAAGGAGCTTGCCAGTAGATACGTAGCTGTCCTTGGTGCTGAAGCATGTCTCACACTGCTAGTAGATATGCCGCTGTCCGTGGTGCTGAAGCATGTCTCACACTGCTAGTAGATACGCCGCTGTCCGTGGTGCTGAAACATGTCTTACACTGCTAGTATATATGCCGCTGTCCGTGGTGCTGAAGCATGTCTCACACTGCCAGTAGATATGCAGCTGTCCATGGTGCTGAAACAGACTGCAGTTGCATGGCTGCATTGTGGCTGATCCTGAAACAGGCCTGAAACTCTGCTCCAGAATTCCTCCATTATCTAGAGTGATGCAACTTCTGTCAACATGCATCAAGACAACTTCTGCCATAGTGATATCCTTAAGTGCCCTGGTTTTATATTTCACTGTCAACATTACAGAGTGCTGCTTCAGCCGAGTGGGAAAACAGCACCAAGGTCATATATGTTTCCTGGTGAGTGTGCATACTGATTAACAGTATATTGGCTGCACTTTAACTTACTTTAAAATGTATGCATTCATCACTTCTTGTATATGGATGTGTAGGTATGCCTTTAGCTGTGTAAACACTATTACATCTCTGCATAGTGATCCAATCCTGCACACAGCAATTCTTCTAACTGTCCCAACTCTGTGATGGTTATGCAATCCTATATGATTTTGTTTTGATGTCATCTCCAATAATAAAAGTGGACTAACGTCCCGACAGCGGGCTGGCCGCTGCAGGAGAGGTTGTGTGTGTTAATGGTAATGTGAGATTGGGAGAGAGTTCCCTGGGGCCATTTCCCTGCATTAATAAAACATCTCTCTTTCAACTCATTCCGTGCTTTCTAACAAGCACAAACTCAGGGCCCTGGGGCAACTCTTTGCAAGTTATCCCTCCGCAAAATGATTTGATCAAGTCATTATCCCACGTCATTATGAACCAAGCGCTCAGCGCTTGATGGTGCTCAATCCCGACCATAAACAATACTCTACATGCTCTCGTAATTTGACTGTAAATCTGAAAGCACTAGATGTATGCTCAGTGACTGTCAGTGTTTGGCTAAAACATTTAGACTTTGCATTGTGTTCTGAGCTTGAACTCAACCTGTGGGCGATGAAGCTGCTGTTTACACTATTTATTACACGGCTCTTCACAAGGCAAGTAGAACGCTCCATTGACTTGAATGGGATTTCCCAAAGTTCTAGTGGTCATTATTTCTTGGGAAAGAACCTCTGAAAAAAATAATAACCGCTGTCAATGGCAACGGAGTTCAGGTATTTCATATCACTACGCAAGGACTGGAACTTCATTCAAAAGTGAAAGCAGACGGTTGATCAGCTGTGTTCTAATGAATGTTTGATTCAAGTTCAGCGTGTGTTGTTGCGAACTATTTGTTTCAGCAAATGCCACGATGAACGGTAACAAATAGGCTAGGCTATGTAGGCTAAAGTCATATCGTGGGGAGTTTATTATTTCGTTTTAGCAAGTAGCTGTGTAATAAGCGGGATAATGTATAGAACGCCGGTCATTATTGGGAAAATAAGTCCCTTCAGGGCGGAACAAGACCCCTCCGCTGTGCGCCGGTTCGCTCTGTCGAGACTTATTTTCCCAATAATGACAATGCATGCTGTATCATGCTAATGTTGGTTGACAAGGGAATCGAGCATTGCCATTACTTTAATTTGGTGCTTCATATGCAAAGCACATTATGTAAGGGATAATATATAGAACGCCGGTCATTATTGGGAGTGTTTTTCATACTTCCATCTATACGTATATATATATATATATTAGGGCGTGGCCAACAACAGCTCATTTGCATTTAAGGCAACAGGCCCCAGAAACAGCCTATTCTGAAACGGACTGAAACAAGAATGGAGCTGCTGATAATGTGGAATCTGAGGGGATTTTTTGCAAACAGCTTCAGGAACATGTTTTGTGCAACCCATAGGTCTAATTTGACTTGTTGAAAAGAACTATAATATGGGACCTTTAAACATTCTTTTGAACATTCTTTTGAACAATCAATCTTGTGTGCAAAAGGGCAGGTCATGTATGGTATGTGATGTGTGTGTGTACAGAGTGATGTCTCTATGGAGTGTGTGGTGTTGTGCTGTGTAGTTATTTTGAGGATGAGACACATCTCTCCTCAGTGCTGATGGGACTCCTGCTCGATGGCTCTCTCACTAACACTCACATTAACCACATTTAAGTTCCCCCGAGTCGCGGCTCCCACAGAAGGTAATTACCCAACATAACATTATTAATTAGCCCCTGAACTCCGCTAAAATAAGATCCATGGCTCCGCGCTGCAGGAGTCCGACCCGCTCAATCAGGTGGAGTTAGTGAAGCTGAAGATGTAGCGCGCAGCCCAGATCTCACCTGTGGAAACACGTGTGCTGCATCAAAGCAGAGACGGGCAGAGAGGAGGCACACACACACACACACACACACACACACACACACATGGGTCATCCTGTGAAGCTTTGTGAAGCACAGCCATGACTATGTTTAGATGTGTTTTCATGTCACAGTGAGCTGTCTGTTGTCCTAGCAGGATGAAAAGTACAGGTAGCAGGTAGTACTACTGGGTGAGCCCTTTAAGCAGCACCATGGAAGAATTGATATCTATGATCTGAGCCCCTTTAAGCAGCACTATACTGTATATATCAATATCAATACAATACAATATCAAGCGCTCCAAGCATGCACTGGCACTGTGAGAGACCGCACTCCATATTATAAGTCACTGTAGCATCAGAATGAGCTTAGTTTCAAGGTAAAAAAACTGTATTGTGTTGTTTTAAAGGACTCTTGTCTACTCTTGGTAGGCCTACTCTTGGTCTAAGAACAGCCTATTGTTGGATGAAAACAAGTGTACACTTACATAGGTAAAAAAAAATACTTCAGTTAGTCTGCAGAGATCCTCTCCATAGTAGCATACATGTGTAATGTTTTGAGCCTAATCAATGTCTTAAAAGAGTGATTTACTTTGATGTAGTGAAACTGCCAACCTCGCATAGCCAGACTCTGGTAACACGCTATTTGGGTTTGATTATGGAGAGTGTTTCAACCTAAACTGTAGCCTGGAAGCCAGCCCAAGTTCATCCCACCGATCTCAAATGCCCTAATCACTGTTTCCTGTTTGTCTTTTAAAGTTTTTGTGTTATCAGTGCCTTGAATGACAGATGTGATAGTGGAATCTGAGCCACTCACCTCTCCAGCTGCAGCAGTCTGGGCAAAACAAGTCCAAACCTATCCCCTGTCTCAGGCCCTGAGCTCAGCACTCCTTCGGGATGGACCAGATCAAGGTCAGATCAAGGTCAAAACAGGTCAGAACAGGTCCAGAGCCATTCTTTGTCACATGACCCCCTTCATCTGAGCAGCAGTAGCATCACACCTGGCAATCGGTCTGTCCAGGTTCAATCCTTGACCCACCATGGGGAGTGTGCGTAGCTTTTGCTCAAGGCTAATTAATTTGTCACAGTTTGTATTTATTTATGTTTATTGTCATTATTCCGTTCATTCTATTTAGTCATTTTGTTTTATTTAAGTCATATAACAGTACTATAAACTGTTAATTTCACTGATAATCTAATGTTTATAGATATTATTGTAATCAAGTCCCTTTGGAATCATACATATAAATATAAACATAAACATAAATACCACTTACGTTAAACTTTACCCTTGGGCCAGAACAGAGCTAGAACAGAGCCAGAACAGAGCTAGAACAGAGCCAGAACAGGGCCAGAACAGAGCTAGAACAGAGCCACCACTATCTCACATCCAAACCAGAACAGCGCCTGGCCCAAGATAGGGACTGGTACTGACCCACCTGCTGCCTGGGGTTTCTACAGAGCTCTAGAACTCCAAATGACCTGAGCTGGACTGTGCACCTGTCATCTTCCTGACAGCGCGCTGTTTGATGCAGCTTCAGCAGCCAGAACTGTCACCTTCTGATTTTCTTCATGCACAAAAGAATGTAATAGCTACGGTGTAATTGCTTGCGATTTAAGTATAATGAGTTTCCTTTTAGTCTAGACGGGCCAATTGCTTTCTTTTCTCCATAATTTCTGTAAAGGAGATTGTTTTCGAAAGCCCACGTTATTGTTTACAACTATTTCAAAGCCCAACTAAGCAGTTTACAGTAATTATCTCCTCAAAGCGGCCAACTAGAGGCCAAGCTGTATCCACACACATCATATTCAGTACATTAAATATACATTAGAAACACAACTTAGACAATTTTGTTTTCTGAAACAAGGTTAAAGCCAAGGGTATGTATCACATAAACAAAACACTGGCACACACTGCCTGGTGTTATCTGTTGCAATAATAAACAGCCATCTACATGAATGAGGGTCAGGAGTGTTATTTGTGCAGCAACAGCTGTGTGTGTGTCTGTCTGTGTAGTAAGACTGTGAATATGTGTGTGTGTGTGTGTGTGTGTGTGTGTGTGTGTGTGTGTGTGTGTGTGTTGGTGTAGTAAGGCTGCATTTATTTTTTTTTAATGAAAGTACCTGAGCTTTTACCTGAGAGTGTGTGTGTGTGTGTGTTGATGTAGTAAGGCTGCATTTTTTTTTTTTTTTTTAATGAAAGTACCTGAGCTTTTACCTGAGTATCTCTTGCGTGGTCTCTCTAACGTGGTCTCTCTAACGTGGTCTCTCTAACGTGGTCTCTCTTGCGTGTTCTCTCTAACGTGGTCTCTCTGGCGTGGTCTCTCTAACATGGTCTCTCTAACGTGGTCTCTCTAACATGGTCTCTCTAACGTGGTCTCTCTAACCTGGTCTCTCTGGCGTGGTCTCTCTAACATGGTCTCTCTAACGTGGTCTCTCTTGCGTGGTCTCTCTAACATGGTCTCTCTAACGTGGTCTCTCTAACGTGGTCTCTCTGGCGTGGTCTCTCTAACATGGTCTCTCTAACGTGGTCTCTCTTGCGTGTTCTCTCTAACATGGTCTCTCTAACGTGGTCTCTCTTGCGTGGTCTCTCTAACATGGTCTCTCTAACGTGGTCTCTCTAACATGGTCTCTCTAACGTGGTCTCTCTAACCTGGTCTCTCTGGCGTGGTCTCTCTAACATGGTCTCTCTAACGTGGTCTCTCTTGCGTGTTCTCTCTAACATGGTCTCTCTAACGTGGTCTCTCTTGCGTGGTCTCTCTAACATGGTCTCTCTAACGTGGTCTCTCTAACGTGGTCTCTCTGGCGTGGTCTCTCTAACATGGTCTCTCTAACGTGGTCTCTCTTGCGTGTTCTCTCTAACATGGTCTCTCTAACGTGGTCTCTCTTGTGTGTTCTCTCTAACGTGGTCTCTCTAACGTGGTCTCTCTAACGTGGTCTCTCTTGCGTGTTCTCTCTAACGTGGTCTCTCTTGCGTGTTCTCTCTAACGTGGTCTCTCTGGCGTGGTCTCTCTAACATGGTCTCTCTTGCGTGTTCTCTCTAACATGGTCTCTCTTGCGTGTTCTCTCTAACGTGGTCTCTCTAACATGGTCTCTCTAACGTGGTCTCTCTAACATGGTCTCTCTTGCGTGGTCTCTCTAACGTGGTCTCTCTAACGTGGTCTCTCTAACATGGTCTCTCTAACGTGGTCTCTCTAACATGGTCTCTCTTGCGTGGTCTCTCTAACGTGGTCTCTCTTGCGTGGTCTCTCTGGCATGGTCTCTCTTGCGTAGTCTCTCTTGCGTGGTCTCTCTTGCACTCCCCACATAGTGCGCATGGGGAAATGAGACGGACGAGCCAATTACACTTTGTTTATTTTCCTCCACTGCCCAGTAAACATCAGTGTCTATTTAATGGCTTGAAAAGGAAGTGTAATTAAACAGTGGCCTCCAGGGTGTGTGTGTGTGTGTGTGATAGAGAGAGAGAGAGAGAGAGAGAGAGAGAGAGCGTGTTTTGTGTGTATGTGTGTCTTTGTGGATGAGTGAGTGTATGGGTGTGTGTGTGTGTGTGTGTGTGTGTGTGTGTGTAGAGCTCCCTCCGGCCACAGTGCAGTGAAGCAGCGTGAGAAAACACTCATCTCAGCACCAAGGTCAGTATTATATATCGGTAATAACCAGTGAATGGGAATAAGCCCCCCCCACCACCACCACCACCACACACACACACACACTGTGCAGTGGAAATGGAGCATGTTTATGACTGATGCTGTGAACTTTGTCTTTAAGCAGCAGAAGATGCCAAGAGCCAAGTGGCCATGAATAAAAATGATAATCTAACTGACCTTTCATGTTGGCCTGTATTTGTCCACGGGGGACCATACAGCCCTTAACACACAACCGACCACACACACCACACACACACACACACACCATCTCTACCCCCAAGGCCTCCAGGGTCTGCCTAGCAAACAAGAAAAATATACTCGTATTAGGACTAATGGCAGAGGTGGGCAAGGGGATCTATTCATCGAATGGCATGGCGCCCAAGACATAACAGTCACGCCATTTAAAATGCAGCTGGATTTGTGCAAATGATTAAAACAAAAAAGTTATTGAATCGAGCTCATGATTAAAATATCAAAGTGGGTGCAGACCTGGAATACTAATGGATGCTTTATGGCTTCTGTGCAGGAAAATGAATGCAATCTCTCCACGCTTTGTCTTCCACGACATGGGTGAATGACCGTGAAAACAATTACCCTTTGATCTGCCATGAATCAATAAGAATACACTGGGCCGTCGGCCCCACGCTCCAGTCCAGTCTAATCACCGACTGTCCAGCACGAACCCTCCCCTCAGCTGAACACACACACACACACACACCTGAAACATTAGGAGTGACTCCGTGTCCAGCTCTGGGTCAAACGCACTGAGAGGAAGTCTACAATATTAACGTGTAGCCGCGGGCAAAGTTACCGGCCCACGCCGGCCTCTCCTGCCTTGCTCCTGTCTGATGCGTTCACTGGCTCGGGCTTCAGAAAGCACCAGCGCAGCACATGGCTGTGACACTCTGCAGGGGATCCACAGAGTGCTGTCCCCTTATTACAAGGTCGCAGGGACTTTATATCTAAATGTAAAAAGCCATAACATGCTTTAGTGTGCCTTCATACTGCCGAAATCCCACAGCGCGTTTAATCAAAACTGCATGCATCATCCATTGATTTAATCAAAACTGCATGCATAATCCATTGATACTGGTTCATCATTGAGTATATACTGTATGGAAAAATAATGTGGTAAGTACAGACAAGGCACACTGTAAATTAGTAAAGGCAACACCAGGCACGTTTCATTTGAACACAAGGCCACAGAGAGGCCTGTCCGTACCTCTCGGGTGTTGACTGAGGCAGCAATTGTGTCTTCTCTTTTGTTAAAGCAGACTCTGTTCATTTCCATCCAGGCCCTTTTTTTAACCTTTCCCAATTTCCTCAGAAGTTTTTAAACATTTCAAGATATAGAATGTCCTCTAATCAATTTGTCTCCAACATAATGCTAGAACAGAGATTATCTCCCTCTTTCTCTCTCTCCCACTTTTTCTTTGTGTGTGTGTGTGTGTGTGTGTGTGTGTGTGTATGTGTGTGTGTGTGTGTGTGTGTGTGTGTGTGTGTGTGTGTGTGTGTGTGTGAGGATGTGAGAGAGAGAAACAAAGAGAGAGAGAGAGAGAGAGAGAGAGAGAGAGAGAGAGAGAGAGAGAGAGAGAGACACACACACACACACAGATACACACATGCACTTTGTAATCTCAAAGCCTCTGTCTATTGACATGGCCCCTGACTCTGGCCCTCTCCTCTGAATCTAAGTACAGCTTTGACATTTGAAAATGTCAGTATGTACACCTGTTGTGTAAGATGATGAGTATTTTATCACTGTGAAGAGATACAAATGTAGGTTTTGAATGTGTGCCTTTTGATTCATTTTATCTGTTTAGTTGCGTTCTCATTTGACCCAAGCAAAGTTCTGCACTCCTCCCGCTGTGAGCCGAGAGAAATCCAACTGTGACTCGGTAGGGGGCGAGTGGCCTCTGTCACACACACACACACTCACACACACACACACACACACACACACACACACACACACACACACACACACACAAAGACACACGCACACATACACACGCACACAGACACACACACACAGACACATGCACGCACACACACACGCACACACACAAAGACACACACACACAGACACACACACACACACACACACACACACACACACACTGCTCTTTGTCTGAGTGTGTTGTTTACCCAAGGTGAGTCTCTCGCCTCATTTGCCCACAAGACACAAGGCACACATCACCTCACAGAAGAACAGCAAACTTTGGTTCAAAGAACCCACCCCAGCACTGATGCTCCCCACAACTTCAAGAGTCGCTGGGCTGGAACTCTCCCACCCCGTGTGGCTACTGAGACTTCACACTGAGTATATGTCTTTGGTGAGGGAATAAAAAACAAATAAACAATAAAGAAGTGAGTGAATAAACAAGCCTGTCTTTCTTTATGGACTGTAGCTTATGTAAACACATAGATACAGACTGTAGTGAAATTAACACAACAAGAAAACACAAGCGATAAACATGGTTATGCCCTTTGTGAAAGTTTGCATAGTTCATTTCTGAAACAGGAAGTACTGACAGTAACTATCTTTACTTTAAAAAGATGTCTTAGTCAGTAACCCATTTTAAGATGTACTGTACTTGTTCAGTAAACCCCTCCAAAACGTGTGTGTTTAGTAACTCCCTTCAACATGTCTACTGTACGTCCAGACAAAATGTGTTGCAGAGAAACAGGGCACTGGCGCGACCTTCAGGAGGGCGGGCAGTTTTGTCAGCTCAGCTCATTGAGTAATTGGCCCAAACTGGACTCCTGCAGGCTGTAAGAGCTCGATCAGTTCCAGGGAAATCACAAAACACAAAGCTGTAGCAAAACATTTAAGGTCTCTGCACATAGGCTCAACGTTCGATTACATTCAGGGATGTAGTGGAGGCTAAATGCAAGTAAACACAGTTTTTCCACCTCTGAAATTTCAGAAATAGTTTATCCACCTCTTATTAGAGTTTATCCACCTCTCAAAAGAGTTTATTCACCAATTGCAACTTTTAACATTGAAAAATCACACTATGTACACTCTAGGAACCATTTAATATCACTGATATTGTTATAACATTGGACAATAACCTCCACCATCATCAAACATGTTCTGAATGCCTTTTAAAACAATCTAATATCTCATGGCGCAGTCCACTTCACCGTGATCACAGAAATCATAGTTTACCCACCTCTTATTCGACCACTACAGTACATCCCTGATTACATTAGATTCCATTGTTTTCAATATGGACCCTTTCAAGAGAGTTCCATTATCAGCATCATAGTTGGCCCCACAAGACTTCCTTTTTAACATTCCATATGTTATCTTAATGCAGAGGAAGTAGATTGGGGCCCAAATAGAACGTTCAAGCATTGTTTTTGTTTTTATTGTTGAAAGGGTCTAACAACCGTAGTCAAGAACGAACTCGGAGGACAAGCACTAGTGGTTTACACTGACAGCGCATAGAAAACAAGCTGGCTGAACTTGATATAAGATGAAGAATAAAAACATATTGCCGAAATATTTCGATGTAGCCGAGTCTGGATTGTTTTCATCTAGAGGTGTAGCGGATTTACCTATAAAAAAACAACGGATTTTACGGAAGGTAGGCTAAACATGTGGCCAGTCACTGTAAAGTTAGGTTATGGCTTAAGCTAATGTTAACGTTAGGGCTTCGACTGCAGAAACAATAGATTTAGTGAGAACATTACTAAAGGGAACATAATGACAGGGGTGGACAATCATTTCCACCTGAGGTCAGAGGATAATTACTTATTATATAAAGTAGCCTATGCTGGCCACACATTGAACTTTTGACTGAAATAACGTTACAATGCACAAAATGCATTGTGCTGGATGTTAACTGACAGGACAGGAGCCTATGACTGATTAGCTATAAGCTAGGCTACCTTATAGTAGGCCTATGCAATAATGTTACTTGCAAGCCCATGTCTTCTTTTCTAAAAAAAAAACTGAAATGGAGTGTCAACTTTAACTTTAGGCTACCCTGCATATTGTCATTTGCGTGAAATGTAGGCTAACGTTAGCCTCCGTCCTCATGGATCATAAGTCTCTAATTAAAATGATATGCTGAGGAATATGATAAAAAAAAAACACTTTGTTAACATCACTATCCTATGTTATTTAGCCTACATGACTTTGAGTTTTTCCTCTTGAGCATGAAGATAACATTTGTGGCATAACTTCGTAGCTTCATAATGCATGCTTCGTATCCAAATGTCTAGCACCTAGGCCTGCCTACTTTATTGTTTTAATTTTTTTTAGCTTTGAACGGACACATCACAAAAAAATGAAATGTCTCCTGTACCACACAGGGGAATTTCCGTCTGCTTTTCTCTGCCAAAAGTTAACAATTTTCAACCTCCTTGCGTCTTTCTCTCAATGTATTGCTATACGGCTCTGGTTTTGCTTGTCCTCCGAGTTCGTCCTTAACGACGGTTGTTAGGGACCTGAAACCGGTCTATACTGTACCCCTGCACAGGCGCACACCACCGCAGAACCATTTCACTGCCACTGTTTAGATTATGATTCACTTCTATTTTTGTCGCTCAATATAAAATCTGTTCTTTATTGAATGTTTTGTCAGCATTACATTTCGGTATTTAGGCAAGTGACCAAAAGTGTCAGCGTACTGTGATGAGACCTTTCCACACACAACCACACGTTTTAGAGGATTTTGATGTGGCCATTTGGCTGTGATGAGACCTTTCCACAC
The DNA here is from genome assembly GCF_046254945.1 of Alosa pseudoharengus. Classification (NCBI taxonomy): domain Eukaryota; kingdom Metazoa; phylum Chordata; class Actinopteri; order Clupeiformes; family Clupeidae; genus Alosa; species Alosa pseudoharengus. Next base: position 11,827,489 of record NW_027468609.1, on the reverse strand, counting down.
ACAAACACACGTTTTAGAGGATTTTGATGTGGCCATTTGGCTGTGATGAGACCTTTCCACACACAAACACACGTTTTAGAGGATTCTGATGTGGCCATTTGGCTGTGATGAGACCCTGATCCATCTCTGATCTCATTCATACTGTATGACTCTCATCTGGACCATGTTGATGTTTATGTTTTTTTATGTTTGTGGTCATAGAAAGGACATAGAGGATGGGGGAGTTAGAAAAGCACATTGTTTCTACAACACACTGCCCTCCCTCATTTATTATGCTCCCTCACCTGATAGCTACAGTATACACTGGAAGATGCCAGAAGAGGATGTCTGATGCAAAAGCGAGAAATTGAGAAAAATGAACCAAGGCATCAATAAATAACCTTGAAGACCTTACAAAAGCATCTCAGGGAATGTTATGGCATAATTGAAAAGTGTGTGGCATGATAGGATAGAATTGATAGTAGAATTGTCAGTAACTCCCTTTAACATGTATGCATTCCAGTACTTATCTGGCCCTCATCTGGCTCTCATCTGGCCCTGATCTGGCTATCATCTGGCTGTTATCTGGCCCTGATCCAGAGAGGCTGAGCCAGAACCAGAGTAGCTGCTCCTGTGCTGTGATCCCACAGCTCCCTCCTCAATGTCAGCCAGCTGCTAGGGACGAGTGTGTGTGTGTGCGTGCGTGTGTGTGTGTGTGTGTCTGTCTGTGTGTGTGCATGCATGTGTGTGTGTGTGTGTGTACGCGCGCGCGTGTGTGTGTGTGTGTGTGTGTCTTCTGTCCTATAATTTAGTCACGGCAGTGGCCAGATCGATACACGGTCCTGATGCGAGACCTGCTCACCGTCGCCAGGTCACCTAATGGATACAGCACTCGAGGCCTGGAAGACCTTTTCACAGATGCCAGGCCATCTACTGCATTCACAGCAGCAGCACAGCATCTGAACGGGTTGTTTCAGGCGGTTAGAGATGTTAGTGTATCCCTTTCAAGCTACTCACTGATTTTCTGTTAGCTTTTAAGTGATTCCGCATCTGCATTCCAAAACATCACCTATAGTCTTTTTTCCTTTCCTTTTCTTATATTTTTTAATTATAATTTCTTCTTTTTCCAAACAATCCTCAAAACACAGAGATCACATATAATGGAAGACAATAAAAAGATAAAGAGAAAAAAAGATAAAGAAAAAAATGTACAAAAAGAAAATAAAACATTCCCCAACATTTCAAACCATATATTGATTAACCCACACCCCCCACCCATCCCCAGGAAGGAATTATATCTTACTTAATTGTGTACTGATTTACTAAGAAATTATACCTTAAACATTTAAGTAATGAAAGGAAAGAAAAATAAAGACCTAAGGCCATCCTTCTCCATGCTTTATCTTAGACCACCTATCTGCATACTTTATTTTACCTGTCTCACATGCCATTATCCACTCTATTTTACAAAAGTGTCTGAGATCATTCTTAAAGACTTTTAAATTATTATTTTTTAAATCCATAATTTTATGTATGAATACTTTTCCCAACAACAGAATGATATTTTGTATTGCCTGGCTTTCATTTACCAAATCGCCCAGGAGTACTGTAGGGAGATCTAAGCGCAAAATGATGTCATATTTTAACAGCCAACTTTGTATTTCAAGCCAAAATATAGCAGTTGAAGGACAGTACCAAAATAAGTCAAGTCAAGTCAAGTCAGTTTTATTTTTAAAGCGCATTTAAACATGCACAAAGTGGAACCCAAAGCGCTCCACAAACAAGACACATAACAAGACAAACGATGCCGGATGGAGCGGCGTAGTCGCCCGTGCCCATGACATCAAGACATGACAAATACATTTAAAAAATAACAAATACAAAAAATGCTGGACGGAGCGGCGTAGTCGTCAGCGTACCCGTGACACCAAGACATACAAGACAGACAACAAAACAAATAAACAAATAAAAAGTAAAAAAATATATATATATATATTTAAAAAGTGGGAAAAGTGATGTTAAAATTAGTCCAATTTCCAAACCAGCTGAAAAATGTCCAAGGGCAATGATGATCCGTGAAAACTGCGCACAGAGCTGTGTCTTCACAATTCAACGCCAACAAAGTTCTTTAGCAACTGACCAACCCGGTGAATTCACTGGCAGTCTGGAGATAACGTTAACATTAGGCACACTGCAGTCTGGAGATCACTGGAAGCACAGTCTGAAGTAGTGGGCAAATGTTCTTTTTGGGAGTTTGTCCTAAATCTTCAGGTTGGGAGCAACTTTAGCCTTAAGGTGCTTTTCGAATACCTGCCTACACCATCTAAGCATGCAGTGTAGCCTCTAAAACCTGCTCAGAGACATCAGGGCATCTATTATAAGCATCAAGCAGCTCATCTAATGAATAGCACATGGAGACTAGGTGATCTTACTTTTGAATTATTTGTTGTTGGCTCAAAAACAGCGCTGGCAAAGATGGAAAACAGACTTTCCCTATCTGTAGATGGCTCCAACATTGGCTGCTCCACCAAGGTGAAGAGTCTTGGTGTTATATTAGACAGCACACTTTCATTCACTGCCCATATTAACAGTGTGTCTCGCAGCGCCTTTTTCCATCTGCGCAACATCGCAACACTGCACCCCTCCCTCAGTCAGCAGAGTGCAGAAGTACTTGTAAACGCCTATGTTACATCCCGCATTGATTAATGCAATTCCATCTTCTCTGGCATTCCACAGAAATCCCTCCACCGCCTCCAAATAATTCACTGTTGCAGCTACACTGGTTACCAGTTAACCAGAGAGTCCAGTTTAAGATCCTACTGTTGACATATAAAGCCCTGCATAAACTTGCTCCCAATTATATCACCGACCTCTTGGAGAGCTACAGCCCTTCCCGCTCGCTGCGATCCTTATCAGCTGGTCTGCTCAAGGTGCCCAAGATGAACCTCAGCACCATGGGAGAGAGAGCGTTCTCCCACACAGCCCCAAAGCTATGGAACTCACTTCCAAACAACATCAGGCAGTGTGAATCCACTGCCCAGTTTAAAAAGGAACTGAAAACCTCTCTTTAGACTAGCCTATGGACTGTGATATGGCTAAATGGACTATATATATTTCTTTATATATATATATATATATATATATATACATATATATGTATACCTTTTCTCCTTTTTTTGATATATGATTTTTTTCTTCTATTTGTTTTATCTCTAAAGTGACCTTGGGTGTCCTGAAAGGCGTTTTTAAATAAAATGTATTATTATTATTATTATTATTATTATTATTATTATTACTATTATTATTATTATCTAGTGCACTCTATAGCATGTAAGATGGAGACTAGGTGATCTAGTGCACACTATAGCATGTAAGATGGATCTAGTGCACACTCTATAGCAGTGGTTCTCAAATGGGGGTACGTGAAGGCACTCCAGGGGGTATGTGAGATTTTAAAATATACATTTATCTAAAAAGTAGAATCATAGGTTGAAGCGTAGCGGTAATTCTTGTGCGCTGGTTAGGGGGTACTTGGCTGAAATATTTCAAGAGGGGGTACATCACTGTATGTACACTCTATAGCATGTAAGATGGAGACTAGGTGATCTAGTGCACACTCTATAGCATGTAAGATGGAGACTACAGTAGGTGATCTAGTGCACTCTATAGCATGTAAGATGGAGACTAGGTGATCTAGTGCACTCTATAGCATGTAAGATGGAGACTAGCTGATCTAGTGCAGGGGTTCCCAAACTTTTCCACGACAAGGCCCCCCAAATACCACTAGGTTCTGGCCAAGGACCCCCTTGATGTGTTATTAAACCCATCGACAATACTACGGCAAATATAAAAATACATTAAGCTAATCCTAATAATTATTTTAGCCTTATTTTACAGCATACAGTGTGTAAAAATTGTATTTCGGGCTTTCTGCTATATGAGAGCTATCACTCTACTATTATTCCCAGTCAATATCATGGGAAATATAATGTTCAGATATGCCTCACATTATTATAATGGCATTGTATAACAACCCTCATAGTAATAGGTATATTTTAAATGTTCCAAATGTATTTAATTTTTGCTTTTATTTTTCCTTCCAACTTGCTGAGGCCCCCCTGGCACCCCCTTACAGGCCCCGGCCCCCACTTTGAAAACCACTGATCTAGTGCACACTCTATAGCATGTAAGATGGAGACTAGGTGATCTAGTGCACTCTATAGCATGTAAGATGGAGGCTAGGTGATCTAGTGCACACTATAGCATGTACAGTAAGATGGAGGCTAGGTGATCTAGTGCACACTATAGCATGTAAGATGGAGACTAGGTGATCTAGTGCACTCTATAGCATGTAAGATGGAGACTAGGTGATCTAGTGCACTCTATAGCATGTAAGATGGAGACTAGGTGATCTAGTGCACTCTATAGCATGTAAGATGGAGGCTAGGTGATCTAGTGCACTCTATAGCATGTAAGATGGAGGCTAGGTGATCTAGTGCACACTATAGCATGTACAGTAAGATGGAGGCTAGGTGATCTAGTGCACACTATAGCATGTAAGACCTGTTTGACCTCCAGACTATCTCATGCAGACAGCTCATCACATAAGATGAGTTTACCATGCCGCCCCATTTTAGAGAGCCTGTGTCTTAGCGCTGCTTACAGAGACTGGGCCATCTAATGCATAAAGGCCTGTGTCTTAGAGTTGCTTACAGAGACTCAGCCATCTATTGCACAAAGGCCTGTGTCTTAGAGTTGCTTACAAAGACTCGGCCATCTAATGCATCTGTCACTCCAGGTGAACTGAGCGAATACATGCCATGTCTGTGCTGGCCTGGCCTGCCTGGCTCCAGAGGCATATGGGACATATTCATATTCACGACGAGACTCTCAGCACGGTGTGTCCTTGTCCCCCGTTCAAGAGCCGCCCAAGTGCATTTATTCCATGGTTGTGTAACGCTGAGTGAATAGACATCATTGTCTAAGGGATAATGGAGGGCCTTCGTAACAGCTCTTGAGAATGTAAAGAGACCCCCCCCACCCCACCCCCCGCGTCCCCCGTCCCCCCGTCCACCTGGAAGTGGGATGGGATTCAGGAGGTCCCCTGCAGAGCTATGGAACTCTCCGCAGGTTCTCTGAAAGAACACACAGCGTTCTGGAATCGCAGCTTTCAGCTCCAACTATGTCATTTACTGTTCTAGAATATTCAAGAAAGAAAAAAAGAAAAAAAGTGTGACAGCGAGTAAGCTTGCTGTAAGTGAGCATCACTAATGAGCACTAAAAGAATCACTTGAGGGGTAATTAATTCGAAGCTGCTGTCTGTGTTTTCCACGAGTGGATGTGAAGAAGACTGACATCAGGGCACGCTTATCATAGAAAAGACAACTCTGTGTATCTGTGCATGCGTAGCACGCTTAGTATAGAAAATACAGCTCTGTGCATCTGTGCATGCGTAGCACACTTAGCATAAAAAAGACAGCTCTGTGCACATGTAGCACGCTTAGCATAGAAAAGACAACTCTGTGTATCTGTGCATGCGTAGCACACTTAGCATAGAAAAGACAACTCTGTGCACATGTAGCACGCTTAGCATAGAAAAGACAGCTCTGTGCATCTGTGCATGCGTAGCACGCTTAGTATAGAAAATACAGCTCTGTGCATCTGTGCATGAGTAGCAGGCTTAGTATAGAAAATACAGCTCTGTGTATCTGTGCATGCGTAGCACGCTTAGCATAGAAAAGACAACTCTGTGCACATGTAGCACGCTTAGCATAGAAAAGACAGCTCTGTGCAGCAGTGCACATGTAGCATGCTTGGCATAGAAAAGACAGCTCTGTGCAGCAGTACACATGTAGCATGCTTAGCATAGAAAAGACAGCTCTGTGCATCTGTGCATGCGCAGCACGCTTAGCATAGAAAAGACAACTCTGTGCACATGTAGCACGCTTAGCATAGAAAAGACAGCTCTGTGCAGCAGTGCACATGTAGCGCGCTTAGCATAGGAAAGACAGCTCTGTGTACGCGTAGCATGTTTGGCATAGAAAAGACAGCTTTGTGTATCTGTGCCAATCCAGTCAGCAATCATTTCAACCCATAACATCACAAGTCAGTCATTCACGTCAGATCAATGCACTCTCACACTCAAGATCACTAAAGAGATTAAAAATAGGTCTTCTTTTAGGTTGACACTTCTACTGGTGAGGCTAATCATCACTACTCTTAGTGAGCATAAAGCCTCCATTCCATGCACTTTGGATGAAGCCATTTGGTAAATTAGAAACATAACAACAGGCATTGTAGTGAACAAAAGTAATCAACAAAGGTGTACCCAACAGCAGAGACTGAAAGAGCTCCCAGAACACTTCTCAGGTCTGTTTGTGTTCCTGACATTCAAATCGCCCACGGCGACTCAACTGATGCAATAAGCTGGAAAATGTGATCAGTTTGTCAGCTGAGATTATCCTCTCCCCTGTCATTCATATTGCACTGGATATTCCAACACAGCTATCTGATCCACTAGCTGTAGTATACTTTGTGGTCAGATAATATATTCTCTCTCTCTGTCTATCCTCTCTCATTTTTTCTCTCTCTCTGTCTCTCTATACCTCTCTCCCTTTCTCTCACTCTTTCTCTCTCTCTCTCCCTATCTCTCTCTCTCTCCCTGTCTGTCTTTCTCTTGATTTCTCTGTCATGTCTGTGTCGGGCCAATGTATTTTATCTTTTGGGTTTTGGAACTGAGTCCAGACGGCAGGTAGGGTGTTAGCCGCCCGCGGTGCAATCAGCTCCGTGGTGTGAGGGAGTGCAGCCGGCGCGGAGTGCCCAGATGAAATGTATTATTTCACCTGCAGAGCTGTGATGATAACACGCCCGCCAGGATCGTCCGCCGTTTATCAAAACAGTCAGACAGTTGGGCTTGCTGGAAAATTAGTATTGTTTCAGTTTCTTCACATCCACTCCCTCTTTGTTTCACACACACACACACACAGAGATTCACACTCAGCAGTCTCTCCCTCTCTCTCTCTCTCACACACACACACACACACACAGACATTCACACTCAGCATCTCTCTCTCTCACACACACATACACACACACACACACACTTGCACAGTGTGATGCAGAATGCGTTTGTGAGAGTTCTGTTTTCTGAGGGTATTTTCATAATGACAGCTGAGAAGGGCACAAGCCCAAATCGGTCACAGAATGTCGATTCTTGAAAACAAGGGATTCTCTGTCTCCACATTGATCTCTCTCTCTCTCTCTCTCTCACACACACACACACACACACACACACACACCATCTTATAGACCAATCTATCTTTCTGTCTATCTCTCACTCCGTTTTGTCTCACTTCAGAGACAGATAGATTTAAATAGCTGGTTTGTGCCGTGGTCACATTATTGAAGTTGTGGTCTGTATGGGTCAAGGTCAGCCACCATCGTATTATAGGACACATACTGTATTGGCTTGGGGAGGCACGGCCACACACTTCAGTCTCCAGTGCAATACTAACACACCAACCTCCTACAAACCAGAGCCTATTTCATTACAGACATTGTGGAGCTATCTGATGTCCAATATTTGACAGGTTGCCTGATGACCTGAATTGTATAAATGTTAGTTGAAGTACCAGTCTGGAGCTCACCCAGGAGAGTGACTCACCCCAGCCCCGGGTATGTCACTCTTACCCCAAGTAAGTAACTCTTGCCCCAGGGGACTCACCTCAGCCCCGGGTATGTCACTCTTACCCCAAGTAAGTAACTCTTGCCCCAGGGGACTCACCTCAGCCCCGGGTATGTCACTCTTACCCCAAGTAAGTAATTCTTGCCCCAGGTAAGATACCACACAGCCCCAGGTATATCATGTCACCCGCGTCTCCCCTGCCCAAGATAAGTCCATCCTGACCAGTTGTGTCACACAGGTGAGCGACCCCAGTCCCAGTTACTGTAAGTCCATTCTGTGAGGGTAGGTCACTTCAGCCTCAAGTCAGACCCTCCTGCCCTTGGGCATTTAGATGAGCCTGTGTGATGGGTAACCCTGCGTTGTGCAGTTGTCTGTTCTAAGATGCCACATCCCTTTGATCTGTTCATGTCCTTGTCAAACTGGCTTTGTGCCACACAAAGTGTCTGGTTTCAAAGTGCCTCTCCTGGTCATTTCATTTGGACATTTGGATTTGCTGTACATTTACATTTATGCTCAGCTTCAGCTCTGGCCCTTCCATGAAGATAGATTCTGATGGCTATTTGGACTTCCACTGTATTCCTGCTCAGTGCAACCAGAGGTATAAAGCCAGCGAGGATCTCATGTGTAATTCTTCCAGTGCAGAATGCTCTGATCTGAAATTAGCAGCCTAACAATGGGCTTTTCATTTCCAATTCAGGAGAGACGGAATAAAGCCGTCAGAGGTTCCCAGAGAGACGCCTCACAATGGTCACCTGGGAGATAGAATGCTGCATTAATGATGGAATCAGAGGGGGAAAATTGTGTTTTTTTTATAAAGAAGCGTAGTGGGGTAATTGAGGTGATCGAAGGGTTGACCATGTTAATTGATTAAGATGACCATTCATGGGAGCCGAATAAGCTGACTTCAGGAGGGCCAAAACGTTTACACTCCACGTGGGAAAGGCTGGCACCCTGTAATGGAATTTTGAAGCTCGTAAGCGATCATCTTCCTCATCTTCCTCAGACGTGTGCTTGATGGCCCACTCTCACATATTCTCAGTCGGTTGACTGGTGTTCACGAAGTCAACTCTGTTTACAGCCACATCGAGACAAATACTAAATATCAGAGAAAAAGAGAAATATGATACCATAAAGAAACCTCAAAGCAAGAGAGAATCATTTTCTATATTTCACTGACAGGCAGACCACAACATCAATAAACAAGTGCAAATCGACTGTATCCTTCCATATGTCTGTATACGTTGTCATGTGTTTATTATTTAGAGACGAGGTTAATGGCAGACATAATGCCCTGATGCAAGAAAAGGTCTTTAAAATCAAATTACACATTTGCTCATAAAAGCACAACATCAAGACAAAACAACAAAGAAAAGTTCAACCACAATGATACTTAAAGTCTGCAGACACACACACATGCTCAGAGAAACAGGAAGTCACACACACACATACTCTCTCTCTCACACACCCACACACAGCTCAGCAGACAGCAGGAGACAGATCTGGAGAAGGACTCAGAAGGAGAGTTTGCGGTGGTGTTAAGTGTGATGATCATGTTTGACAGCAGCAGCTTTTCCCTCACTCTGTGTTCTATGAGCTGATGTCTGAGGGCCCAGGGTGTGCCAGTGTGTGTGTGTGTGTTTGTGTGTGTGTGTGTGTTTTTGTGTGTGTGTGTGTGCGTGTGTGTGTGTGTGTGTGTGTGTGTGTGTGTGTGTGTGCGTGTGAGCTTGTGGGTGTATGTGTGTGAGTAGGAGGGCCCTGGGAACCGATCCTCCAGCTGTAAATCTGTGAGCTTCTGAGAGGACGCCGTCGGCTCCCTCATGTGTCAAGCCGTAATACCAGCCCACGACTAATGACCAGAGACCCACCAGGGACAGAGGACAACTGCCCTCAACAAGACAACTTAATGCTTTCATCAATACTGTGTGTGTGTGTGTGTGTGTATGTGTGCATGTGCGTATGTGTGTGTGTATGTGTACGTGTGGATGTGTGTGTGTGTATGTGTGTGGGTGTGTGTGTGTGTGTGTGTGGTGTGTGTGTGTGTGTGTGTGTGTGTGTGTATTTGTGTGTCCATGCGTGTGTGTGTGTGTGTGTGGGGAGGTGGTGCCCTGGCTCTCAGCTTAACTTTAACCACTGAATCCCCCTGGTCTGCTGTGGTGTGGTACTTTGTGGTAAATGCTTTTAGAGTCTAATGGAACAGGAGTGTGAAGTCCTTAACACCATGTGACCATAACACCGTGTGATCATTGGACACGGACATTGTTGCTGTGCATTGCAAGGCACTCATTTCTGCTCTTAACACAACCATTTAATCTACATTCCTTACTGTGAACCTGCACAGTTCAACTGTTGAATACCTTAACTAATTACCTTTGAATATTGTATTTATTTACTTAATCAAGTTACTAATCAGAAACTCAAGTATTTATATTTACGTAAAGTGACATATGGCAATGAAGTCAATAATATTAATTCAATAAGGTTTCCTGTACATTAAACTATGAAACATTGTGCAAACATATCTTGCATTTCTCACAACTGAACAATGGACAGTAGCAAGGGTTACAGTTCATGTAATATTGTTTTTCTTCTTACTTATTTTATACATTACTTTAGTCAGACCTGTGTATCCCTGGGTCCCTTTCTATGTTTTAACTGTTTTGCCCAACCTCTCGTTTGCCATGTAAAGCACCTTGGGTCAACTCCTGTTGTTTTTAATGTGCTATATAAATAAAAGTGACTTGACTTGACTAGGTCTTTTAAGTTTTTTTCAGTGGACTTGGCTACCCTGACCATACTCCATTTCCCAGTGGACTTGGCTACCCTGACCATACTCCATTTCACAGTATTCACTGGGCAACTCAAACAGCTGAGTTGATCTATAAACTGTGTATCTTTTAGTTAGTTTAGGTATTCAATGATTAAGCTGTGAATTCAGAAACCTTTCTCAATTGATATGCAGAAGAAGCGTCAAGTGAAAAGAACATAGACAGGGCGTCTGTCAGTGCCTGAGTCAAAAACATTGTGCCATAATACATCACTCTCTGACACTCGTTTGGAGTTAGAAGCCTCTTTATGTAAATGTAAGTGATTAACTTGTGTTGTTTTTGTTGGCTCACATCACTGACAATTAGAACAAAGCAAAAGGCTACTTGTCCTGGTCTCTCCTCAGGGTATATCTGTGTGTGTGTGTGTGTGTGTGTGTGTGTGTGTATCTGTGTCTGTGTGTGTGTGTCTGTCTGTGTGTGTCTGTGTGTCTCTGTGTGTCTCTCCTCAGGGTATATCTGTGCCTCTTTGTTAACAATAGTTCTACTATTTTCATTTGCAGTCTATTTAAGAGATAAATAGCTGGCTATTGAGTAATTTTATTACTCAGCCCTGGATTACATTACATTACATGTGTGTAGTAGTGTGTTTTGGAGCGCTCGCTGAGATACAGTAACCCCTAGCTGTGACAGATGCCTGCCTGCCTGTCTGACAGGCCGTGGAGAGTTTTCTCTGGAAGTATGAAAGCTGAATAGGTTTGCTGTGGGGGACGAGCAGAGGAGAGAGGTCACACTGTTTCTTCACGTCTGTGTGAAAATCACATGATTTCCTGCAGGTTTCTCTCTCTCTCTCTCTCTCTCTCTGTCACTCCCAGTCTCCCTATCTCATGCTCTTTTATTCTCTCTATCTTTCTCTTTCTGTCACTTCCACTCTATCTCGCTCTCTCCCTCTCCCACTCTATGTCTCTTCCCTTCTCTCCCCCTCTCTCATTCTTTCTCTCTCTCCCTCTTTCTCTCTTTCTCTCGTTCTCTCTCCCCCCAGAGTGCAGTCCTGCCTGGCGCTCCTCTCAGGTTTGTCTTGCCTGAGTGGCATCTTGTCATTTTCTCTGCTCATATCTCTCAAGGTCACAACAATGGCTTTTTATTGATCCTCCCAGCCGCGCCAGCAACCTGCAGGCACTGTGTTTCAATCAGAGACATATAAGCACAGGTGGACACTCAAACACACACACATACACTGTACATGTGCACAATCATATATATGTGTACACAAATACACACACACACACACACTGTTCATGCATACATATGTGTACACAAATACACAAACACACACACACACACACACACAACACACACACATACACACACAAACACACACACAATGGGCTGCAGACCAAGCTCACGTGTGAGCTTCTCGTCCATGTGATCCATGGTGCAGCGGTGCGGTCCGGCGGTCGGTCCGGTCCTCCTGCAGTGTGTGTGAGCCACAGGGAGCCCTGGCCAAGAAGATGGAGAGAAATAAAAGGCCACAGCGCCGCAGCTGAAAGAGAAGACTGTCAGGTGTGATTCTCCCGGCCATGACTCATCAGTGTGGATGATGAATGGAGCGGAGGCAGGTGTGTGTGTGTGTGAGTGTGTGTGTGTGTGTGTGGGGGGGGACCCCAAACACACCAGCACAATTAACACAACAGCAGGACGGAGATGGCCGAGGAGAGCACAGTGGAGGTGGAAGACAAGACACAAAGCACAGATCACAATTAAAAGGAGAGGGCACACACACACACATAGACCACAGGCACACACACACACGCACACACACAGACCACAGGCACACACACACACGCACACACACACAAACAGACCACAGGCACACACCCTGAGCACAGACCAATCACACACACACACACACACACACACACACAGACCACAGGCACACGCACACACACAGACCACAGGCACACACCCTGAGCACAGACACACACACACACAAACACAGAAATCACAGACCAATCACACACACACACACACACAGACAGACACACACCTCGTCTGACCAACAGGGGCCTGGTACAGCACCCTCATGTAAGACGCAAGACACTGCCACTGGTGCGGGTGCTGTCGTGCCCTTGGCTGCAAGCGGGCCTGCCTGTGCTATTAATCCCTGTGTGAGAGAGTGTGTGTGCATGTGTGTGTGTGTGTGTGTGAGTGAGCAGCTTTGACAAACTGAGTCTGGGCCGAGATAAATCAGACACCACGCCACTGTAATGAGCGGCGCTGACATCACAGCTCCACTGCAGCCTCATTAACCTCCGAGGGAAGGAGAGCGCTGAGAGGAGGAACATCAGTGGCATCCACAACTTGCACACACACACACACACACACGCACACTTGCCTCTCACATGTAGTACACATACATTACATACACACCTCTCACACACCTAACACATACACATACACATACACACACACACATACACAAACACACACTCTTCAGGACTTAACTGAAGTTTGCTGACATTGACTGTGATCATGACACTCAGCTTTAGACCCGCAGTTTTAAGCCCAAAGGTGATCGCGACACACAAGCGATTGGCACAGAGAGAGCAACATACAAACACAATTATGCACAGAGAGAGCAACATACAAACACAATTATGCACAGAGACAGCAACATACAAACACAATTATGCACAGAGACAATTATGCACAGAGAGAGCAACATACAAACACAATTGTGCACGATAACACAACAGGGGATATGCAGCACTCAACACAACACTCACCCAAGAGATATGCACAGCAATGTAACACAGGTGATATACAAAAACAACACATCACGCAGGTCAATAACGCTGCACAATAAATTATTTATAAATTACGCTGCACAATAAATTATTTACAGACATATATGCACAAGAATGTAACACAGAGACATTATGCACACACAGACATTAAGCACAACAATGTAACACACAGGTCATTATGCACACACAGACATTAAGCATAGCAATGCAACACAGGCATCTGCAGCCCATAAATGTGCATGATCCAGTTGTGTTTATTACAGTGAATCAATCACTCTTCTCTTCTGGCATACAGCTGATGTTCATTTAGAGTTGAATTCAGCAGAATCTAAAACGCTCTGGACTCCTCGCCATGCAGAGACGTGACAGACAGACAGAGTGTGTGTTTAGCAGAGTATGGATCATACATATGCAGCAAACGCGCACACACACACACACACACACACACACACACACATATTCACACGCAGTCTGTGGTTGTTGTTGCAAAAAAGATAAAGAAAATGTGCTTAGGGAGTGGTGACATTCAGAAGCATTTAAAGACATTTGATTTCACGCCAAAAAAAACGTCATTCAGAAGCATTTAAGGATTTTTGATTTCACTCCAAAATAATGTAATTCAGAAGCGTTTAAAGACATGATTTCACCCCAAAATAACGTCATTCAGAAGTGTTTAAAGACATGTGATATCACCCCAACATAATGGGAGTCTGTGATGAGCTGCAATGTTTCTTTCTATCACATCCTGCCACAACAATGGGAGTCAGCCCGAATGATTCATGTGCCGGGGGCATCCTAGGGTATGTATCATCTTACTAACATTAGCCCCTGTCCCCAGAGAGAAAGAGAGAGAGAGAGGGATGGGAAGACATGGAGGAGAGAAAGTGAGAGGAAGAAAAAAAAAAGGAGAGAGAGAGAGGGAAGAGATAAAGCCAGCGTGGGAAGGAGAGTCTGCCTTTAATGGCCTTGTATCGCTGGACACCGTCGCCGTGGGGACAGACAATCTGTGATGGTGACAGCCGGACACCGGGGAGAGTGTCACAGCTACACAGCCTGGATTATGTCCCGCGGCAACGGCATCAGCACCGCATCCGACGAGGACGGGGGCCATCTGATGGGATTCACCGCCACAAAGATGACTTGTCAATCTAAGAGCGTGGCGAGGAATCAAAGAGGGGAAAAAAACGTCGGGGTAAAGTTAAAGTGAGAAACTCAGAGTGCTGCTGTCAAGCCTGTAGAACGACAAAAAATGACATTGAAAAGCTCTGATGTGACATATTATCATCTATCAGCTGTCAGCTCATCTCAGAATAGCGGGAAAAAAATTAAATCACCTAAGTAACGTCCCACCTGAGATGAGAGCGATGTGCATGCATGGCTGTGTGAATATATATTGGGCTACAATAACGCTAACTACTGAGGCCTGCAGAAGACCCGCTGCTACTAAAAAAAGGAAAAGGACAAAAAAAAAAAAAACTATCTGCCAACTTTTTATCAACAGAGAGTTGAGATATGTATGAGAGCTTGGGATAAATATTAAATGCTATAAATATTTCAGTTGGGGGGAAACATGCTCATGTCTCTCATTCTCTGAGTTGATGCACTTTTTATACATAGACTTCAGGTCAAGAATATTCAAACGCATATTTTATTAACTGTCCCTGGCTAAACATATTTTTCAGAAAATTCATCCTTGCTTACATATGAATGAGAAGAACTACTGAAGGAGAACTCTAAAAATGTTTAAAATAAAAAAACGATTCAACGATTTTTATTGTTTTTATTTACACTTTCAGTACCTCTGTACGATGTATACTTTTGCAAAATGAAATCGGACGCCACTTCCTCCAAACCTCATGAACACCTGACCTCCCTCAGTCAAAGTTCAGCACCATTAAAACTCTTTACTACTACACTCTTAAAACGAATGTGTTAAAAAAAACAACGCAAGCTGTGTTGTCCCTATCTGGACATAGATATGTGTTAAAACAACACAAGTTGTGTTTTTTTTTCCAACACATTTGTTTTAAGAGTTTACAGCAAATGTTGCACATATTTAGATACTCTGTTCAAAGCAATTAGTATCAAAATGTTTGCAGATTTTAAATGTCTGGAACTGTAAATTCTTCACTGAATGGTGGTTTCTATAATGTAACAGATATTGTAAAAAAAAACTTTTTTGCAGTGCAACCTTGAACAAGGATATGAACATGATATGTACATTTTGCAATGCTTCTAGTTGTTTGTGTACCATTGTTTTTTATTGTTTTTTATTTTTTCCATTGTACACTAACTGACAATGTTGGTTTATGATAAGCAGCATATTTTACAGTCCTGGTATATGACTATGCTAGTTTTAGTGGTTGTAGTGCATTTTGCACCCAAGGTTACTTGTTGTCCTCCGGCATGTGTTTGTAAAGCAAAACTGTAATGTACAAATGTTATTGATTGGATCTACCCAAACATATTTGTTTTTTCAATGGCAAGAACAGTCAGCCAAAGTAGATTTACTGGGTTGTGGCATTATCAATAACAATATTAAAAAATTAAATACTGTTCTAACTCGTGTTCCTTTGGGAAATCTGCTGTTTCTCCATGTTAAAAAAACAATGCTGCCACAAAGTAAACAAGCCTTTAGGAACAGACGATGACAAAGCTGTCAGTCATCCTTTTATGAGCAGAATGAATGCAGACAATGTGGGCTTTGTTTGAATTCAGACATTCAGACAGTTTTACAGAACTGGTCTGTGTAATGTGTTTGTGTTTTGTATGTGTGTGTGTGTGTGTGTGTGTGTGTCTGTTTGTTTGTTTGTGTGCATGTGTATGTGTGTGTGTGTGTGTGTGTGTGTGTGTGTGTGTGTGTGTGTGTTAGTGCCCTCGGGTTAACACCTTCTACCTCTGTCGGGGGGGACACAGGTCACACTTCTGATCCTTTTAGTGTTTCTGGTTGCCTAGCAGCCGATGCAGCTCTCGTGTTAGGCCAGAACCTCTTGGCGCTGTCATCCAGATGCTAAAAACATCGTCCAGCTCATTCAGAGCTAATGGAAGCTCCTCCACCAAAGTCTGCAGCCCTTTCAGAGTGCAAAGAAGGCATCTCCACCAAATAGGCTGCAGGTTTCAAGGCACATGGATGCATCTCCACAAATCAAGATGCAACTCTTTCAGACCAATTGATGCATCTCCACAAATTAGGCTGTATCTACCAGTGAGGCTGTACCTCTTTCTAAGCAAATGGATACATCTCCACCAATCAGGCTGCAGCTCA
Source organism: Alosa pseudoharengus (assembly GCF_046254945.1). Classification (NCBI taxonomy): domain Eukaryota; kingdom Metazoa; phylum Chordata; class Actinopteri; order Clupeiformes; family Clupeidae; genus Alosa; species Alosa pseudoharengus. The sequence goes on along the minus strand of NW_027468609.1, from coordinate 11,810,992 downwards.
TTCAACAGTATCCATATCACGGCCGTAGTCACCATAGACATTGAGGGGGACGTGTCCCCCCCAATATTCAAATATGACCAAAATGTCCCCCCCAATATACGGACATAGAAAAATAAAGAAAGAATAAAGCGCTATACTAGGCCTACAGGAAACCAACACGCATCTGAAATGTAATCAAACGTAAATAACGCACAAATTAGTGACCTCTGGTTCCAGAGTAGCCTACACCCCTGAGTGGTTTGTCCTGGTGATTTTCCGTTTTTCGTTAGTGGTGTGCGCATTCAAAAGCTTCCATTTACTGCACCCTACTGCGGTGAGGTAGGGCTGTCAACAATATCGCAAAAGCTACCGGTACAATTTTCACAAAACTTCTTGGAAAGGTGTAGCACAGGCTAAGGAAATCCCATACATGTTTGGAGCCGAGCAGACTGAAAGGGAACATTTTCCATATTGTAGCCTATTCTCGCAATAATTATAGCGAATGTGAAACGTTTTATTTTAAATGATGAATTTGTGCAAGCCTGTGTCATTTCTTTCACGTCTTTCAACATAAATAATGCATTCATATGCTAGTAGTAATGCCAGAAATTACCGTGTATAGGCCTCTTAGAAATGATGGTAACACTTTACTTGACGGGTGAGTTCATAACACATTCATAGCAGCTGTCATAACCTGCACATAAAGCATTCATGACTGTTTCATGAGACATGACTCAACATTCATACCAAACCTTTCATGAATGTGGAAGACAGAACGACGAGAGCTTGTCAAAATAAAAGTCCAAAGTCGCAAAGCAGCATTGCTGTTTTTGGTCCAAACCTCTTACCTGATCACGGCACATCTGAGTCATGGTCAAGCAAATAATTTTTGTTTCATAAAAATTTATTTGTTTTATGATGTAACCTTTGCAGATGATTTCTCATCTTTCATTCATTCATCTCTCATTGCTTCTGGAATGTCCAGCCGTTCCAGGTTACACAAATACGGGTCAGCTGAATGTAGGCTAGTTTACCTCCCAGTGTCCAGTATTAAACTCAGTGATTACAAATACTTCACAACTTGTATAGTAAAGTGACATTCGATGTAGACTTCATAAGATAATCATGAAATATTTACAAAGGCTGGAGAGATTAAATGAATGGTATCCAGGTTACACAAATACGATGTTAGACTTTTATTTTGACAGGTTTTTGTTGTTCCGTCTTCCACATTCATGAAAGGTTTGGTATGAATGTTGAGTCATGTATCATGAAACAGTCATGAATGCTTTATGTGCAGTTTATGACAGCTGCTATGAATGTGTTATGAACTCACCCGTCAAGTAAAGTGTTACCGAAATGATTGTTGCATCTTGCATATTTAGATGCGCACTCAATCGCGCATCCATGCAGGCAAAACGTGATCAAATGTGGCGACGGCACACAAGTTGGAAAAAATGTTTACAATACGTGATAGCCTACAGTTGATGTGAATCGCGGACAATAACCAAAGAAAGGAATTTGCACCAACATTCATCAATTAAACGCTGTAGTAGGCCTAGTGTTTCTACATGTTGGCACAAAACGTCATTTCTGTCAGAAGCCAGTCTATAATGCATACAGGGGTAACATAAGTCAGACAGAACAAACTTCTGTCTGACTCATGGTAACATGAGTCAGACAGAAGAGGTGCCTGTCTTAGTAGCCTATTCCTGAATCCTGTCCCTTTCAAACTACATTAAAATGGTGTGATTAGCCGCCAGCATAATACAATCTAAATTAAAAGCCAAAATCTTATTAGGCTCCAAACCTATGAGTCTAAGCCTTAGTTTAAAAAAATCTTCAGGTGTAAGTAATAAGGCAAAGAACCACATTCTGTGTAATATAGCGGTTATCATAAGATACTCTAGTTTGAATTTTTTTTTAAAGTATACATTTTGAACACAAATGGAGTCACGGGTCCAGGGATGGATTACTGAATGGGCTTACTGGGCCCAAGAGCTCAGGGGGCCCTGAAGCCCAAGCCTCTGTGTGAAGTTGCTTCTTCTCCACCCTTCTCTTTTCACAAAACTCACCAGGGGGGGGGGGGGGGGGCATCTGTGTCCAGGGGTTCATAATCCATCCATGCCATGCCTATGTCCGTCAAAAGTTTGGAATAACCTAATTGACTGACCTAACTAACGACTTGTTTGTGATTTTTAATAATATTTTTGCATGGTAGGAAATGTATTAACATTCTGTTTGGGGGTCCCTCAGACCCCACCACAGATTTGGTCCCCCCCAATGTTGACATCATGACTACGGCCTTGATCCATATGACCTAACTTGACATAGACTTACAAGAATCAAATTCAACCTTCAGTTTTTTTGCAGACTGACTGGCTGGACTTATTACCTTGCTACAAATGTAAACATGTAAACACAGGAGTATGAATGTTGTCCTAATCACCAGTCAGCAGTAGTGATGACATATCCACTTACAAAAATATATATAAAAGTATATGTTATAAAATACATATATATATATATATATATATATATATATATATATATATATACATAACATTTGACATCTATGTCAGCATCAGGTTAGACTATTCCTTTACGGTACAATATCAAACAAAATCGATCTACCTAGACAAGGCAATAATTACACAGACTGAATGACAGTTATAACTAGATGTACCGCAGAGCGGTACAAAATATGACCGCCGCCCAGTCCAGCACATTTTTTCCACAAAAATAAATCACGCTGAAAGGCCTATATGATTCTAACTGTCTCACTAAATTGCATTATCCACACGTACTCAATTCTCACTGATATCTGCTAGACAACAAGTACCAAAACATGATTAGTTCATAGATTTCACATGTAAAATTCATTTTATACAACCCCACCTCCATCTTGCCTGTTCATAATTCTGAGAAATTCTTGAATTGTGTGCATGTGTGCATGTTCATGTTTATGTTGTGTGTGTGTGTGTGTGTGTGCGTGTGTGCGTGTGCGTGCGTGTGCGCTTGTGTGTGTGCCTGCGTATGTGCCTGTGCAAGCGTACATATGTCTACTGTGTGAGTATGTGTCATACGTATGATTACTGTGAATGTATGTGTGTGTGTGTGTATCTGTTTGTGCACATGTGTGTACATGAAATGGGTTAACATGACCCCTGGAGGCAAACATACGGAAAAAAATGGTCATCCTAGTCCCTACAGTTCTCAAGATATTCACAGAGAACTGTGTCTGCCCTACCCTCCTTTCGGGGGTCCAGTCCAGCGGGGGGGCTACAGATCAAAACGAAAAATGACGGTTCCATGCTATCCATGTGGGGTTACATGCCCACCAAGTTTTGTGTACCCCGGTCTTTCAGTGTCCCGGGAATCATTGTTGGTGTACGTCACTAAATGTACACATAAATTATTTTATTGTAAGGCCCCCCATGAACGAAAGTACACAAAACTTGGCATGCATTCGGAGGGTGTCATAATGATCCTACACTTTTAATTTTGTGCAGTTTTGACCTTGTCAGCCAGAGATATTATGATGAAAACACCTAATTTTTTGCTTTTTATTTTTTAACTAGGTGGCGCTATACATGAAATAAGTGGTAATGGGATGGGTTGACATGCCCCGTTAAGACCAACATACATAAAAAAGGTGGACCTCCTAGGCCCTACGGTTCTCGAGATATTCACAGAAAACTGTCTCCGGCCACCTACAGGCCAGTTGGTGTATAGTAACATAAATTCATTTATTGTGTGGGCCCCCATGAACGGAATTCCACAAAATTTGGCGTGCATACAGAGGGTGTCATAATGATCATACACTTCCAATTTCGTGCAGTTTTGACTATGTTAGGTCACAGATACCTTCAATTACAACACCTCATTTTTACTTTTTTGTGTTTAACTAGGTGGCGCTATACATGAAATGAGTGGTTATGGAATGGGTTGACATGGCCCCTTGAGATCAACATACAAAAAAAAAAAGGTCCTCCTAAACCCTACGGTTCTCGAGATATTCACAGAAAACTGTGTCTGCCCTACCCTCCTTTCGGGGGGTCCAGTCCAGCGGGGGGGCTACAGATCAAAATGAAAAACGATGGTTCCATGCTATCCATGTGGGGTTACATGCCCACCAAGTTTCGTGTACCCCGGTCTTTCAGTGTCCCGGGACTCATTGACTAAGCCTATATGACCGCCGCTTCGCTGCGCGGCGGTCATAATAACTGACAATTGATGTGTCAAATAAAAGTACCCTTTAATTGTGGGGGGAAATTTAGCAATGGATATTTCTGCCATATAAGCATAGAGGGCATTGGAAAAACTTTACCTTGTCTAGTCTATTTCAGTTTTGTGGCTGAAACTGTAAAAGCTCAGAGCTTCACATTCCATTTAACCAACTGTGAGATAGTGCCAGACTTCTGCCGATCAATTCAAACCCCATTAAATCTGGAAGTCTTGGGCGCGATACAGATTTGCTCCTGAATAGGAGTCTCTTTGTGGGCTTGCCTTAAGGCAGACAGCTTACATAACAACCAAAGAGAATCAGAAGAAAGACCAGAGATGTACTATTTGTTATGGTAACTTCAGAGGAGATGGGGGAGCTGCGATTGCCTTCGTTTACATCATCTGGAGACCGGAGTTGGAGGAAGCCACGGCCTGAGGTGACACATCGCCTGCTGCACAAGAAGGCCAACAGCAGCCGTTATCGCAGATCATGCGTTGCACAGATCTACAAAAAACAGAGAGAGAGAGAAAGAGAGAGAAAGAGAGGCTCCTCCGTAGCTGTTGGAGACTCTCTGCTCCCCCAGGTGTGAGGCACTGAATCAGGCATGAGACGTTGACCTAGAAAAGCACATTACTGTTTCATAAAGATGCCCCCAAACTCCCGTCTCAGTAGAAGAGGGACCACACACCGCACTGCTGCACGTCTATACACCTGTGCAGGAGGCACCGCTCTCATTCTCACTCTCACTCTCCCTTTTACACACACCAAGGCTTACAGGTGCAGTTTGGGACTGAAACTGATCAATTCAGCAAATTTCTTTTCACACTCCTCTGGATATTCATTCTGTGTGTGTGTGTATGTGTGTGTTCATGAAGTCTCTTGATCCTGTTTGACCAACACATTCGTCAGGGGCACAGAAAGGAGAGGTATAATGTGTGTCTAATATGACTGATGATCTTTCACCAGATTCATAGACTTCCCCTTTCATGGCACAGATTTGTCAGCATTCTGTTTCCTACCCCACAACAGACCCCATCTATTTTATTGGGTTTTGGAATCTGAGTGACTCTTAAACCAGAATTGGGCAAAGCAGCTGAATGTCTAAGAAAGCAGATGCCTGAGAGAAAAACATACCAGGCGATACACATTTGGCCAGCTCTTCCATGGCAACAGGACGCAAAGAATATGACAGTATTCCATCAACCCTCTGCTTGGAGCGGTTAGTTAAAGGCACGGGGACCAGTGGGCAGAAATGCAGAACTGAGCCAGAGAGGGAGGGAGAGAGAGAGAGGGAGAGAGAGAGTTTGCCAACACATGCTGCATCTAGCCAAGTCAAAACTGATGCTGAGCTCAAGCCAGGAGTGGATTTCAGCAATCAGAGAGAGAGGAGAGAGACACAGATAGATAGATAGATAGATAGATAGATAGATATATCGATAGATAGATAGATAGATAGATAGATAGATAGATAGATAGATAGAGGGGGGTGTTCTAGTCAGAGATCTAAGAGAGAATACTACAGTATTCCCCACCAGAAGAGCATGTTATGTACAACCCTTTTGGTGTAATGAGCGTTGTGGTAAGCTAGCTCACGCTCTTTAGCCTAGGGCACATACCAAGCTAAGGGAATGTTAGCTGAATGTGAAATAGCGCTGGCCTCCCAATCTGGGCCAGTAATGCCTGCATTAAAAACATCATCTTGTGCTGAGATAGTGTACTACACTATGTAGTCTGCAAACAAGGTAGGCTGCAATGCCAAACCTTACATAAACAGGTCCTTTAATTAATGTTTAGGCTAGTTTACCTGTAGAAGCATGTTAGTTTAGTGAAAACGTAAGTAGGATGAGTCAACCTGATGAGAGCTATAACTTGATGTGATGAATACAAAAACTTTATTATCCAGCAGCCTTTATTATTACAGATTTATTTACAGAACTTTATTATCCACAGATGTGACAATTTTTCTTTGGTTTCACCAAGAATACAAGGGCGACAGGACATTAAAAACAGTACAAAGCCAAGACAGACAAAACAAACAATACATTTCATGAAAAATTACATTACACAGGTTGCATCTACAAAAATAAAGTGAATAAATAAATACATAAATAAATAGATAAATATAGCCTACTAAAAATGCTTGCTGTGCATAAAACCTGCAGCCTGAAATCTGTCTCGCCCTACATTCCATTTTTATGTATGATTTCTAGTGTTATTTAGGACCTTTACAGCATTGGGGACGAATGATTTCTTAAAGATGTTTCTATTTGCTGTTGGTACTCTAAAGCACCTCCCTGAGGGTAGGAGTTCAAATTTGCTGTGTAGTGGATGGGAGGGGTCACTAATTCCATACCCTTCCATCCACTATCTGACTGGGAAGATAGACTGCCATGGCTGGCATAGCCTACCCTAGTATGACTATGGTGGGAGTGTGAGAAGACTATAACCAAAGTCCTTTCAGGCAAGTCCCTCCACTTTGGGCACTCATCGGGCATCTTATTCAGCAGAAATGCGCGTGCGCAAGGCTTCACGGCACCAATCTTGCTTCAGCGGCGAGTTCACAACACATGATTGGGAAGATGTCTTCACAACACAACATATGATTGGCTCAATGTATTCACATCACACCACATGATTGGCTCAATGTATTCACATGTCGACGTGGAAGGGGTGGGATATGTGTAGACAACGGCCATATTGGCGTGACAAACTAGCCCCATGCATTTCTATGGAGTATTTTTTGAGTGCTGTGTCTCCACATTAGAAAGTCTCTGCTATAACTCACCCTGACAGTGAGGAGAGACATATGACCTTTGACTCCAACCAAACTTGCTACTACATAAACTAATTTGAGTTGGCTCCAACCAAACTTGCTACTGCATAACCTAATTTGAGTTGGCTCCAACCAAACTTGCTACTCCATAACCTAATTTGAGTTGGCTCCAACCAAACTTGCTACTGCATATCCTAATTTGAGTTCAGTTAATTATCATTAACTCAAGTGAGTTAATCTAAGAATGAGTTCCTGTCCTTCTAGAAATGGGAAAGTATAAGCTGACCTGACTCTGATGTGATTTGAGTTACCCTGGCTGGGGATGAGGGTGTTTTGAGAGAGCTATAGCTTGAGCTGGCTATACGCCAGCAGTGTGCGTTAACCTGGCTATGATGACAGTGATTTGAGCACTATAACCTGGTCCGGCTGAGATCAAAATGATTGAGTTACTGACTGCCCTGGGGACGGGACTGCGCTGGCGTGGCGAGGTGTAAATCCCATGGCCGAGTGGTGGAAAACAGGCGCTCTGACCAGGGTCATCTGGAGTCAGCCACCGAGGCTGCAGAGGAGGAGTCACTGTGCACTGAAGCAGCGTGGAGACCTTGGCAGAGGATTGGGCGAGTGTGTGTGTGTGCGTGTGTGTGTACACGCATGAGAGTATCTGTGTGTGTGTGTTTGTGTGTGTGTGTATGTGTGCACGCATGCACCTATGTGTGTGCGGGAGGAGTCTTTTATTATCACTGCGAGTCTGTCACATTCCATAGGGACCTACACCCATAACCCCCCCCCCCCTCCCCACACACACACATACACACACACGACCCCCCGTATCTGGAGAGGGAAAAAAAGACAACAACAACAACAATAGCCAGCCGCACGTCAGCAAGACCTTCACACTGCCTGGCAAAGAGGGCACAACTAACTAACACTGCTTTGTGCTGTAAACAAGGGCTACAGTATGGCCTTGGCCAGAACATTAGTTTTATGTGCCTGGGTAGCCGCCATGCAGTGTGACGGCTGTTTTCTTTTGACCTCTCTAAGGTGATTTCAAACCATTGTCTGTTTCACATGTCAGGGATGCTCTAGGCAAGCTCTTTCCTGATGCAGGAGTCATCCGTACAGCTTTCGCTGATGCAACCTGTGTTGCAAGAAGCACCGACTCCTCCCCCAGGCATAGAGGAATGAGCTTTTACTTGCAGTTGCTGATTAGTTGCGTTAGGTTAGCTAAGCGAGTAGTCGTCTGCCTCCTTCACACCTGCATATTCAGCACATGCTAGATATTATTTTTTGTTTGGCAGTGACATCTTACCCTGAAGTGGGTACAAACATCTGTTCAGACACGTCCAGTTTAGCTGAGGTTTGCCATGTTGTATTTGGTAGTGTTGGTGTGCAGCTCTGTGTTGTCATGAGAAGTTGAAAATGTGCAGATCGTATTGCTGTGTGTCGTTTGTAATATGCAGTGCAGTGGTTCTTAACTGGTCTGGCTTTGGGACCCACAATTTCAAAATGTTCATAAAGTCGCGAACCATAAATAAATATTTGTTGCGTTAAAGCCAATGGATACAGTGAGCTACATGGTAAGACGCGCAAAGTGGCTGTGAAGTATTAACTCCTGATGTCAAATCAAAGCACTCAGCAGGGGTGCTTTCCCTTTGGTTTCATGATCACATGGGCCAGCAATTCACTGCACACCATGGAGGTATTATATATAACTGGAGAGAGTGACTAAGTCCCGCCCCCATTCATTTCAATGGCCCATGCTAGGCTAGCTACTTCAGCCAAAAAAGTTTGAATTTGACCGCAGCCATCTTTACGAAAATGGCGTTTCATGGGTGTTCGTTTCCGGCACCAGCTAGAATTAGCCTATTAGATTCCACGTTACAGACGGAGACAACGTAAGGTACAACGGTATGTCGTTGATGAAGATTGGACATTCCCTCAGAGGAAAAGAAGTTGTTCGCGAACGCGCTTCACCTCGTTATAAGCACAAATTCATTTAATTGGTTGGGATAACATTTTGGGAATGGTGGTAAAGTTTGCCCTGTTTCTTTATGGTTATTTAATGTGATGTTCATATGTGATAATAAACGATGCGAATAAATATTGTGTCACTTTAGACTTCACAAATAATGATCCCTAAATACTATATTTGGACAGGTTGTATGACACAATAGGCTATCCAACGAAAATGACTATTAATTAAGTAGACATGGTATGTAGGAAACATGTGGATAGCTGGGATTTTTGCTGCACCCAGTGTGAATTTTCAGCTTGTTAAGCCTAGGCTACATTTGCAGGCAGAAGAAATGAAGCCAACGCAAGTTAAACTTCCGATAGAAGCGCACATCCCTCGGGTATTGTGGTTCGAGCAGGCATAGAATCTGCAACTGTTGTTGGACATTTGGCTTTTGCCTCGACTGGCAGCCTGAACATTTAAATCAAATGCATAGCCTAATCATGTCAATGTTGCAAGAAAGCAAATGAAATAAGTCATTGACATTTGTTTCGTTTTAAATCACTTGGGGAGACATAGGTTAGGCCTACATGATCCAGATGTTGCGTTCTACAGAACTACAGCCTGTGCGTTTTAAAATAGTCTTCATACACAACGCAATGAGTAGGCTATCTATAGGTCATTGCTATGCATCTGCCAAAGTGTATGGTCATAGTCAGTTACTTTAAGGTAATTGGCACCCCGCATATACGGCAAATAATAGCCTAATATAACAACATTAAAATGTTTCTTTTATTTACCACAAAGTCCGGTAATACAGCCTAAACCATGTAGGCATTAAGTCAAGTATCAGTAGCTTAATCCAAGTAGTTAGTTGTTTTATTTGTCGTCTTCCAGAAATACAAACCAACATGGACGCGCGAGGACGCTCGTGCCCAACACTAAACTCGTGCATGAGCTGTCATCTACCAATCAGCATGTAAAAACTGGTGCCGGAAGTTGCAACCATGTAACGCCATGTTTTCAAAAATGTCGGCGGCCAAATGCCATGCTAAGTGGCTGAAGCTAACCCTTCAAATCCTGCATACCACACACTGGGGTTTCTGTCCCATTGGGTCCATATCCTACTTCAGATATTCAGGGTCTTGTGTTTACCACTAAAATGATGTCTAACATAACCTGTCACATAAACATTGTCTATGTCCATGACAATGTCTGACATATGAATGAAGTCTATCAAAATACACTGATGTAGTGTATAGAGTTGTGAGTGGGTCCCGACCACTGATGTAGTGAGAGTTGTGTAGTTAGTATGTGGAAAGGCAAAATATATATATATATATACACACACCCACACATACACAAAAGACAAAAGAAGGTCAGTGAGTAGCTACTGTAACTACCAGTGCTGGTGGGAGAGTGTAATTTCCTGGACAGTGTGATTGTAATGCAGCCAAAGTGCTTTCACATAAGACTTCTCATGCACAGTCGGTTTGGCGCTCTCTAAAAAGAGATGCTTGATTGAGTTCAAATTCTCATCTCATCTCTGTGTGTGCGCACCCGTGCAGTGGAACCTGAGCTGTTTGATTAAACTGACTTTGCTCTGGCGTTACACTCGGCTTTATACTCATTATTTCAACATCTCACGCTGTTTTACAGGAGGGACGGAGATGGGTTTCTTTTAAAAAACTTACATGAAAAAAGAATCAAACATTTTTAGTGTGAAATTACTGACTGTAATAATTTGCTGTATAAATTTGTGAGTTCATCATTGAAAGTACTTCAGCGGGCATTTTTCAAGATGAAGACTGTAATTTTTCACAAGGAGAAACTATTTCCTAAATGAACGGAGCTAATATCCCTATTCATATCCGACAGTTGTTTTGCCCAGATATATGGCTTCCTGCTGGGCAACTTGCTGAGTGTGTGTCTGGAGAGAAAGAATGTGTGTCTGGAGAGAGAGAGAGAGAGAAAGAGAGAGAGATGAATGCGGTGTCGACAGGACTCGAACAAAAAGCGGAGTTAAAAATCTTGCCCCCTCATTCTCAGCTTACACACACACACAGATAAGAGCTTCTTTCGCTTGACCTGCAGCCCGACCTGGGGCAGCCACCCCCATATATATATTGGACAATCCAGTCGGATCAAATTATGAGGCATCAGGGTGGCTGATCCCCCACAGCTTCCCACCCCTACACTCCCTTAGTCATGGGTCACTGGTCCTACACCCCCACGCATCGCACAGATACAGAGGCTTTCAGGGTTCTTGGAGAGAGATCGTGCCACTGTTAAGACGAGAGGCTGCCTGGAGAGACAACTACCTGGAAGATTATGAAATTGAAATTGATAATGAAAGTTATTTTCGATGGACCCAGATAATCTTAACAGCCTTCATTCAGCTACGGCACTAACATTCATTCTTCAACATTCTAGTTTCAATGGTGCAATGGTGTGTGTTGAAGGTAAGCAAAGATGTGTTACTTTCTGCAGTTCATAGTGTGGAATTCCAACCAGTCTGTGAGAAGCCAAGCCACATAGGACAACACTGAGATATTGGTTGAGCTTAATCCATAAGAAAATAAATCAATAAAATTGTGTTAGCATTTTAACAGGCAAACAAATAAACACACACACATAAAAACAAACAGATAAATGTGCAGTAGTTTTTAAACTCCACATATTTCTGTATATCACCCTAATCATGTGGCTGTAATTGCATTTTCCCTTTAAAGAGAACAGAAATGCAATAATCTAAATGAACAATAATTAAAATTAAAAATATTTGTAATCACTCTCTAATTAGGCGGTTTAAAACACTCGGAGGCCTTCTGTAAATCCCCTACCTCCCATGCTCCGCACGCAATTACACAACGCACCTCTGAACGCTTACGCTAATCATTTCGCTTCAGTCAGAGAATGTAATAAACACAAGCACAATTCTTCATTCACATGCACAGTGCACAGGACAACAACGGCATGGGCACGGCGCGATCAAATAATGAATCTGTCATAACGTAGCCATGGTAATCATGCAGGTAGGTAAGGACGAGGAGCTGTAATTATGGGATTTTAGTGGAACACTCTGACACTCTCACCTCTGTGACAAACGCTCATGTCGCCATGAATCTCCACAGGCAGGCGTAACATGCACTTAACATGCTTCCCACAGTAAGGGGGTGAAACATGTTCACTTTTCTATCCTTTTTTTCAGAATTACAACATCACATGTGCCTGTTTCTCTGGCTGTGCTGGTAAGGTAGTGAATCCTGAATTTCCCCTTGGGGATCAATAAAGTATCTATCTATCTATCTATCTATCTATCTATCGAAACACATGCCCACTGCTAGTTTTACCTTTCTCACATGCCCACTGCTAGTTTTACCTTTCTCACATGCCCACTGCTAGTTTTACCTCTCTCACAGAGCCTATACTGCTAGTTGTACCTCTCACATGCCCACTGCTAGTTTTACCTCTCTCACAGAGCTATGGTAAAGTATCACAGGTATTTGAGAAATTATGCTCACCTCTGCTAGCGTTATCTCAACAACAATATTGCTGTTTAGCTCACAGTTTCCTGTGTGTTTGGGAGGTGGTAAAACATTGCTCACTGTTATATCTGCCAGAACAACAATATGGTGCCTGTACCCTCTGTGTGTGTGCCACAACCCGAGTCCGCATCTGTTCCAGGCTTTTCAGACGTTCTCATGCATGCGCTTGTTTTGCCCTGAAGCTTGGTCCATTTGATTAGTCTGGAAATGTCTAGAGCTTGAAAAGTCAAGCAGCACTAGGAAAAAACACATTATAAAATTGACATAATTTACTTCAGTGTCAGCTTTCAAAAATAATTAATGACAAGATGTCTGTGGTTAACAGTGAGAAATAAACATTTGGTGCAAATTTGTGTCTTGGTTCAGACAAAGAAATGACAGAGAAATGCATGAATTGCATCCTTGCTTAGCAACAGTGGAATGGTAAACAGATGATTCTGAAAGGAGACAACAAAGGTGTTGTGCAGACTGATAACCTTTCAGATAGAGGTCATATTTATTCTAAGGCAGTGAGGTTGAGGACATACTCAAACTTAGGTCTAGACAAACTGGATAGATTGACGTAAATATACTTTATTCATCCTCAGGGGAAATGTGAGTATGGCAACAGCATCATCCAGTCGTGTAAACACTCAGAATAAGCATATGTATCAATCAGGGACAGGGACATTTACTTTAGTACATGCAACTGAAAGCAGTGGACAAGTCCCTCTTTACAGAACACAGAATGTCTACTATTGGCCTACGGAAGAAAATTATGGTGCTTACTGTGCCAGTTAAATCGCCAAATTCACCTTATGCCCATAATAAGTAAACATGCAGTGATCAATATTAACCCTTCATTAACATATGTGGTGATTTGCTTCCTATAGCGTGCATGACAAGCCACATAACACCATTGAGCATACAGTAATGTGCATTCTGCTGTTTTGGGATGTTCTGGTTCCGTTGTGGAGTGTCTGGTCCTTCATATGGTAGAATCCTGTGGGGGGCGGAGGAGAGTGTCCACAGGGGAACATGAGTCGCATCACGGGTCCATGCCTGAGCGCGTTCCCATGTGCCGCGCCACCTCGTGAACGCATGTTCCCCACGTGGGGTAATTAAAGCGGTCCAGCGGCTCGAGTGCTACTCAGAGATGTCCAGCTGATTCTCTCGGGGGCCTCAGCTGTCAGGCGCCTCAGTGCACTGCTGCTTAATTATAACGCAGATGTTAACGATACAATTAACTAGAAAATGCAATTCCAGGGAATTACCATTGCATGTAAATGCAAAAAAGCTGCTGTGTATAACATTAAATTACTAACAGTATGATTATTCCGATTACATAGACGTGTCCAGTATTCTTGAAAACCACTTACTTGATTAGATGTTAGCTTAGAGTATATGACAGTCAGTAAAAATAAATTGTTATTTCAATATTGATCAACATTCTTTGTTTTAATACAGCAGAATGATACTCAGAATACACTAATGAACACTTAACAACCAATGTAAGCTTGAAGTAAAAAAAAAATCACAGTTGTGTGTGTGTATACAGTATATACAGAACTTGATAATGCCAATCATATTATCCTAAGACAGATCTATTTATCAGTGGTAATTCTGAAATGGCAGCAAGAGCTAGAGGTCTCAGTTAATTGTAATAAATAGGTCACTTTTGATGGTGATATAGACTGAAGAACAAGATTCAGCCCTTCAGATGATTAGTTTTAGACAGAACTTAGGTTAGAATCTTAATTTTCACACAGAACAGCTCAGGTCTAAAAACAGAGGTCTAACAGCACAGCTAAGTTTCACAGATGTCACAGCACATGATTCAAATGTATGCATGCTTCATATAGTTGTCGGCATAGTCCTCCTGCAACAATATAATACTCAGAATGTCTCAGTGTAGATCTCAGATCTACGTCTATAGTTCAAAGGTATGTGCAGATATGTTGAGATATGGTCACATGTTTTTAGGAATTAATGTTAGTGTTAATGTCAGCGATGTATGGTTGGCAGGATGTGCACACAGACAGGCACACACATAATGTAATACACGGTCATCACCGGGTTGCATCACCACACTGGTCTGGTCTGGTCCCTAAAAGACAAAAGCAAACAAGTTAGTTATACCAAAAACATGGAATGTGTACAATTGTTCAATACAACTTAGATATTTAAGTGAGGTTGTTGCACCATAAATCTGTAATGGTAGTTAAATATACTAGCCTATAGTATTTCACTGCAAACAAAGCAACATTTTGTGTTCTATTAATTTCTGTTTAAGGATAGTTGATAGCCAAACAGTTTAAAGTAAACAGCTTAGTAGGCAAAGGGTGTGTTGTTGCTGTTGATAATCATAAACTGAGTCTTAAGGATGGACCATTCTGATATTAAGCATCTTGATAACCAACTACACTATATCTTACAGCTTGCTAGGTCTGTTATCCACATTTTTTCTACAGATTACAATGTAGGCCTACTTTAGGATGTAGCCTACAACAACTGGAAAGCTTTAATTTATAGGCCAGAATAATGCAGAAATGAGTAGGCTAGGCCAAGTAAACATACTCTGTATCTATGTTGACAGCACAAACGTTATACCTCAACTTCTGTAGTGTGTTTTAACAATACTTTGGTCATATGGTCCATTTTCAAACAGTAAGGTTTTCATCAGGTCCCTTTCCACAGGTTATCAAGAGCCAGATAGTATAACGTTAGTTAAAACGCTACTGGTTAGTAAGCAAATGTAACATTAACGTCAGTGCTTAGCTGGGAGCGACTTTAGGTTTGAATGTCGTTAGCTAACGTTATCCAAACCTACAGCTAACAGGTCAATTTAAAGTGACGACTTATTAACGTTGATTAGGTGGGTTTCATAATGTAGCGTCGTCGCAAAAAGACTGTGCTACCGTTCTCCGGCGAAAAGCATGCTGGGACACGAGAGCGAACATTTGGGGGGTTTATGTCGTTATTCCCGTAAGTTATAAGTGTAAAGTTAGTGTCTGTAGTGTAACATGTTTCCCTTTTAGTTATCCCTCATGTGTGTTCCTTTTCGTGTGGGGGGCTGGACCTCCCCTGTTGGTGTAGTGTGTGTGTCTTCTTGACCTGCCCTGTGTGCATTGTGAACTGTGTCTGTGTCCCTGCCCTCGTTCTCAGTGAATAAAGCTGCCATTGAACAACGTTGGTGTCGTGTGTATCAAATCGTTACATTCATAACTTTACTTACATAATAAATATCAATGGATAGGATAAGTGCTAACGTTAACTATTCCCCTAACGTTAGAACTACTGAGTTTGGCTACTTGTGACCTATCATTTCATACATAGCTATAGTATAGAATGATACATAACATAGCCTAATGTTTGACGACATAAATGAGTCAAATA
This sequence comes from Alosa pseudoharengus, assembly GCF_046254945.1. Classification (NCBI taxonomy): domain Eukaryota; kingdom Metazoa; phylum Chordata; class Actinopteri; order Clupeiformes; family Clupeidae; genus Alosa; species Alosa pseudoharengus. Next base: position 11,795,135 of record NW_027468609.1, on the reverse strand, counting down.
CCAAAAATCGGACCACTTACCTTGTCTGTAGTTAGAGAAATGTGCCTCTGGAGGAGAGTTTTACGAGCAAGTAAAGTATCACGGCAGGCCAAAACGTTCAGAAGATTCACAGCTTCAGTGGTAAAAAGATTGCAGCGGACCAGCTGTTGATTGCCTTCAGGTGCAGGTCACGTCATAATGCTAAAAGTTGCCGCCACGGTGGTCAATGTTAAGTCTATGGGATTTAATTGCTCTTTTATCGTAAATATCTCAAAAAGTATAAAGTTCACAAATATGAAAAATACATTGTACGATTGTCCGTTACAAGAGCTTTGTAGGAGTCTTTGACTGTGTCTCAAATTGCGTACTTCTGCACTTACAATACCTAATTTGAGTGCATGAGGGTTTTCACACTGACAATTCCAATGACACGAAGGGCGCTGCACGTTCCCGGATGGTGCACTCATAACGGTCAAAAAGCTGAGTGTGCAACGCTGGACACTTTTCGCCCTTAACGGATGCCATCTTGGCCAAATAGCGGAAGGGGAGGGAGCGTTTTCAAACTTGTGAAAATCGCGGTTGAGAAAGCTGAAGCAGCAGCAGTGGAAAACAGACTTTACGGAGGTACAAGCAAGTTATAACATAAACGGTTCATGTTTTGACAGTATGACCATGTCACTGTCGAGTTGAGGACGCCAATAAAGTTATGTTAAAATGTTTGCGATCGTCATTTCCGTGAAGTGCACAGAGTTAGTGTTTGATATGAGACAATACTATTTTGTTAAAATTTGCGCACTCCGCCAGTAAGCACACAGTGCACATAGTATACTACACGAAAGTGTACTCACGTAAGTACACCAATTGAGACAGACTCTTTGAATGAGGTCAGACGGTTCAGCGGTTTCAGTCGCATTAAACGTTGAATTTGGTCGGAAGAAGAATAAGAAAAAGAACAGCGATAACAGTCCATTGCATTTACATGCAATGCAATTATCTCCTCCTCCAGCAAGCATGCCACACAGGGCAGTCAACTAGCATACTCATATGCAGCACAGGGCAGTCGACTACTGTAGCATACTCACACATACAGCACAGGGCAGTCAACTAGCATACGTATGCAGCACAGGGCACTAAACTAGCATACCGTAGGCTCACACGCTTGCGTTGCATTACTGCATGTTTTCCCGACGGTCGGGGGTGTGTACTATGATGTATGCCTTAAAGCGTAACCATAATTTGATTGGCTGGTGCCTTGCGTTGCTGTCCGTTGGTGCAGCAAAAGTTGAACATATCTCAACGTTTAGACAGGCGATGGGAGCAAAGCAATGCAACAGAACCACAATTTACTTCGGCAACAGATGGCGTAAGCACATAAGCACATGTACAAGTACACTGCATTCAACGCAAGCGTGTGTAGTTACCATTAGTCACACATACAGCAACATACAGCAGTCAATCAACTAAGATACTTGCAGTCAAGTAGTAGGCCTACACTCAGACATGCAGCACAGGGCAATCAACTAGCCCACTCAAACAGGCAGTACAGTACACAAAAGTAGCATACTAAAACATGCAGCACAGGGCAATCAACTAGCCCACTCAAACAGGCAGTACAGTACACAAAAGTAGCATACTAAAACATGCAGCACAGGGCAATCAACTAGCCCACTCAAACAGGCAGTACAGTACACAAAAGTAGCATACTAAAACATGCAGCACAGGGCAATCAACTAGCCCACTCAAACAGGCAGTACAGTACACAAAAGTAGCATACTAAAACATGCAGCACAGGGCAATCAACTAGCCCACTCAAACAGGCAGTACAGTACACAAAAGTAGCATACTAAAACATGCAGCACAGGGCAATCAACTAGCCCACTCAAACAGGCAGTACAGTACACAAAAGTAGCATACTAAAACATGCAGCAGAGGGCAATCAACTAGCCCATTAAAACTGACAACATTTATTATGTATATGTCAACAGAGGTTACACAACAACTCTCTGCTTTGAAAGGAGTGCCACAAATATGAGTTTTGAGAAGGATGTTTACAGAGCTAGACCTTTTCAGGAACACCTAAGCTGCTCACACGTCTGTGAATATGCAGATTCACTGCCTCTTACTTATGCCGTGACTCGAGGCAATGTGACTTCCAAAGAGACACACAGTCGTCTGGTCCGTGGTAGCTAGTTTACCACAAACTCCATGAAAACTCTTTCAAGTAAGGCCTTGTTATTAACATTTAAATTCTGAAAGCCAATTAAATTAGCATGCAAGTGAAAGTCTAGTGGTCCTTCCCCAGAAGGGGAATGGAGAGAGCAGGCAGAGAGAAACACGGTCCCACCTCTAATTCTCCCTCTCGTACTGCTGCGCTCCAAAGGTCTACCCAGGGCAAACTCTCTGGGTTTTAGTATTAGTGTTTGCCTCTCAAGCTCCTGCTTGCACTGTGCGACACCATTCTGAGTCTCAGTGGGAGCTACAAGTGAAATGCTCCGGAGGCTCTTCAGTTGTTCTAAGAGGTGGACTTTTTTTTTTTCTCTCTCTTTCATCGTTGCTTGGTACAAATAAGCATTCACATTAAAGTTCTGTTGAAGGAAATATAACAGATAAGTGCACTTTCCCATCGCCTGGTAACAGTGGCCTCTGGAAGCCAATGTCAAATTAGTTCTACATAATTGACCACTGCTCAGAATAACAGACTGGATTACGTGAGAGAGATGAGACCTCTAACTGACCTCTAGCTCATAAGTCAGGCCAGGGACAGGCTCACTTAGTTTCCTCTTATAAATTGAGCAGGAATGTGGTGATGGTAGTGCTGTGCCTACACAGTGGCACAAAGTCATCTATTTTAACGGCAGTCATGAGCCCACAGCATTGCACTGCCCAGCCGCAGCCGCAGAATTAGCATGCTAGCTCAATACCACACGGTTTTCTCATCATTCTGGTCCCTGCTGAAGGTTTGTACATACAGTACAAATGCCTAAAAATGGGGCCCAGGTTGACAATAGGGCCCTCAAAAATAAATTGAAATTACCCAACTTTTGCATTAAGGATTCATTGGTGCTTATTGCTAGACTAGTAAGCCCATGAGGGCATCTTGTGTCCTGTTTTTTAGGTCATCTAGGCCAGATGTCTTTTCAGGACAAACTCTTGGGGATTTTTGCTCTTCGTAGTCCAGCTTTCCCCTGCACGGCTCTGACATTCAGCCCCTCAGTCTGAGGCAGAGGACTACGGGCAAGATGCTGATGTGAGAAAGGTGGACATTTTATCACCGTGGTGTCAGAAGAAATGTCTGTTGCTGGGTGCCCACCGATTCCTAGCAGAGGACAGATGGAGATGTAACACTGGGTTCAGGTCTAGTCACAGCAGAATGGAGGAGGAAGAAGGAGAACAATGTGGCATCCGCCAAATCAAAACCACACACACACACACACACTATCTCTCTCACAAACACTCACACACTCATGCACACACATCCACACACACACACTCACGCACACACACACACACACACACACACACACACACACACACACACACACACACACACACACTCTCTCTCTCACACACTCAGCAGTATTTCACAGTAACAGGTAAACAGAGATATCTCACATCTGACACAACCAGAGCTTTAAAACAGGGCTGTGTTTGGGGCTTAAAACTGCAAGGTAAGTAAAATGAAATACAGAGAGTATTTTTATGCAGACTACACACCTTAACCGACCAATGTTATGCTCGTCTTATTTTGTGATTAAAGGTTTTTGTTGATATCCAAACAAACAACAGGGTAAGGGAGAGGTTCAGGCATACATTTTTAAAAGAGCTAGTTACAGCACTGAAAGTGAAGAAGAAATATTAGGATGCTTTGCACTTTCTTGACTATTGCCGCTACAGTTAGAGATGCTGTAAACCCTAAGCACAGTAACGACAACATGATGATGCCAATTAGAACTATAAACCTATATAAGCACAGTAACGACAACATGATGCCAATTAGAGATGCTGCAAACCTATATAAGCACAGTAACGACAACATGAGGCCAATTAGAGCTGCAAACCTATATAAGCACAGTAACGACAACATGATGCCAATAAGAGCTATAAACCTATATAAGCACAGTAACGACAACATGAGGCCAATTAGAGCTATAAACCTATATAAGCGCAGTAACGACAACGCGGTGGCAATTAGAGATACTGTAAACCTGTATAAGCACAGTAACGACAACGCGGTGGCAATTAGAGATACTGTAAACCTGTATAAGCACAGTAACGACAATGTGTGTCATCTCACAGCTCCACTTTCATCGTCAAGTTTGCTGATGATACAGTAGTCCTGGGCCTCATCTCTGACAACAATGAGACTGCCTTCTTGGAAGAGGTGAAAAAGCTGATTGCCTGGTGTCAGGCAAACTGTCTCCAACTGAATGTTAGCAAAACCAAGGAGCTAATTGTAGACTTCAAAAGGAGACAGCGGCAGACTTACACCCCTCTCTTGATTGATGGAACACAGGTAGAGAGAGTTAGTAGTTTTAAATATCTGGGGGTACACATCTGAAAACATGACCTGGGGTACTCACATCCAAGCTCAGGTTAAAAAGGCCAGACAACGAATGTACCATCTAAGACAACTCTGGAAATTCAGGTTCCCCCTAGTGATTTCAAAAACATTTTACACTGGGGTCATAGAGAGTATACTGACGTAGGGTATCACTGTGTGGTTTGCCAACAGCACTGAGAAAGACCCCAACGCCTTGCAGAGAGTCGTGTGCTCTCCCCTCCCTGCATGATACTGTATATACCCTGTATATACATCAGCCGTTGCAAGAGCAGAGCCACTAAAATCGTAAAGGATTCCACCCATCCCAGTAACTGTCAGTTCAGTTTGTTGAAGTCAGGCAAGTGCTTCTGCAGTTTGAAGGCCAAAACTGAGAGACTAAGGAAAAGCTTTTTCCCTCATGCCATTAGACTCCTCAACATGGACATGCCAACTCTTATGAATACCATGGACTCCATCCCATTTTAATAACATTTTTATTATTGTTTATTATTATTATTCATGTCACTTTATTATTCTGTTATTTTGGATTATTTATTAACTTCTGCTTTTAATCTTATCTGTTTACTTAGATTATTTCTACTTTACACAGTCATGAAGCTAACCAGACTTACATTTCACTGCTTGTTATATACTACAGTGTTTTTCAACCACTGTGCCGTGAGAGATCATCAGGTGTGCCGCAGAAAATTACCCAAATGTCGCTCACTGGTCCAGAAAAGCAACTGTTGCATCAAAGAATTTATAACCACATGCTCTCATTGATTGTATGATTGCACTATTTGTGGTATGCAGGCATTGTACAACGGGGGCCCCATATCCAGTATTCACAAAATCATCACATATCCAGTTCATAACAACAATTAAATTAGATATAGTCACCTACAAAGGAAACAGAGGGCGCTTGTTTCATTGAGCAGGTCTTGCATAGAAGCCATAATAAGGCCATCTCTGTGTATTATTTGAAATTTTAGGCTATGGTATGTTTATTTTTTCTTCACACAGGATGTTAGTGTGCCGTGGGACATTTTAAGTGTCAAAAGTGTGCCGTGGCACAAAAAAGGTTGAAAAACACTACTAATATAACTATGTATGTGATGAATAAATCTCTCTGAACTCTGAACATGATGGCAATTAGAGCTATAAACCTATATACAGTAAGCACAGTAACAACAACACAATGCCAATTAGAGATGCTGTAAACCTGAATAAGCACAGTAACGACAACACGATGCCAATTAGAGATACTGTAAACCTATATAAGCACAGTAACGACAACGTGGTGGCAATTAGAGATACTGTAAACCTATATAAGCACAGTAACGACAACGCGGTGGCAATTAGAGATACTGTAAACCTATATAAGCACAGTAACGACACTCGTATGGGCCAAGATCGAAAACATCCACAGAGCCTGTGTTAACCATTGTCCCTATGACATGGGACACTAGATGGAATTGAAACTACAGACGTAATACCAATATTTGCTGACACATGACGTCATACAGCTTAGTATGGCAGAGATCAGTTGAGTAATTTCTAGCGATTTATTTAACATCTGAAGAAACATGAGAGAAGATGACTTTAAAATGAGAGTATCCACAGAAACAATGTCATTTTAAATGAGTTACTGTAATGTGCTGAGAATTTCCTCGTCTGTGAGCTGACCCACCGGTGCTTGCGTGTAGCATGCTGTTACAATTTCAGCATGATGACACTCGCACTAGTGTTTCTGAGAAATCCTGAAACCCATCTGTGCAGTGCGATCACTGTGAGGCCTGGGTCGAGAGCGCTAGCGTCTGCATAGTCCCGCAATTGTGAGTCCTGGGCCAAGAGCGCTAGCGTTCGCAGAGTCCCGCAGCTGTGAGGCCTGGGTCGAGACCGTTAGCGTTAGCATCCACAGAGTCCCGCAGCTGTGAGGCCTGGGTCGAGACCATTAGCGTTAGCATCCACAGAGTCCCGCAGCTGTGTTCACACTTCAGCTCCACTCAGATCCAGGGGTCACTTGGGGCAGCCAGCAGATGGGTCAGTGTGCGCATGATGACCTAGTACATCCAACATGAAAAAGCCAGCTTTTCTCTCAGTCTGTGTACATAGGTGTGAGTGTGTGTGGGTGCACCTGAGTTTGTGTGTGTGTGTGTCTGTCTGTTTTTGTCGGGAGGACTCAAAGAGAGAGAGTGTAGAATATTGGCAGCAGGGTCAGCTGTGAGTGTGCGTTTGTCAGACCGCACTTGGCGCACAGAGCCAGACAGAGAGTGGCAGGTGGGTGTCCATCAGACAGACATCTTTGGGAATGTGTGAAAGCGCCACAAACGCACACACACACACACACAAACGCTAAGAGGAGGATGCCCTGAAGGAAGTAGACCTGAGAGCAGAGCTGACACACAGCCGGGTCCTTGCCACGTCCGGCCCAGACTCATCAGCGCCCTGGGGAGTCTTGGAGTGCTCCCAGGTGTATGATTGAGATGCAACACAACACACAAGCACTCTCATTTCACACTCAGCACAACGGTGTTTTGAGTGGCTGCGACAGAGGAACAAAAAGAAAATCCATCTCCATCTCCACTCCACTCCTGCGGTGACTCTGTACGGCTGCAGCTGGTTCAGGCCACCGCGCCCAAACATCCTTTCAGAGAGTGCTGCACTCAGAGCAGCTACTCGGTCTAAGGTGGATTATGATATATGGAGTCTTACTGTAGGTGTCAAAGTAGGACAGAGCGATAACTGTGACCTTAATAGGCTTACACAGACCTCCCCGCCTGATTGAGTTCCCCCAGCACGGCTTTTGTCAGTATCTAATATCAGCAGGTGAAGCTGACATTAATTTAGAATCATTTCACAGCTCTTCAGAAGCGAATGAAGTACATCGTTGCCCTTTTATGTGTTTGAGAATCCAAAACTCTCTCTGTCTCTCTCTCTTGTAGTGGGACATCTGAAGGATTTAAGTATTGAGTTTGTTTGAGCACTTGGTTAACGGGCGCTGTGTCTCTCCTCGGGTTATAATATAATACCCTCTCGTCTTTCTTCACACGGTTATTGAATCAGTCTGGGGGCCCTCGGAAACACCTGCTGCCGGGGATATTGGGGATTATAGGCGGTGAACGGGGAGCCGTGAGCAGGTGAGATAATCCCAGTGTGTGAAGCGCACGTCGTCTCCGCCTCCTGCTTGTTGTTTCCATGGCGCTCCAAGGCTCAGCTGGTCCTACCGGCTCCAGGGTGACGTGCTTCTCCCCAAAGCACAACCGCCGTTACATCATAGAGACATTTCTTTTATTTAGTTTTTTTTTTAACACTCTCCTTGTGTTACCAAGGTAGTTGCTCAACGTGATATTTAGGAAATGCAGTAAGAACCATTATAGTTCCCTGGAAATATATTACACACTTAAATATTAGCTGTGTGTGTGCGTGTGTCTGTCTGTCTGTGTGTGTGTGTGTTGCTTAGGCGCATACAGCTCTTTGATTTTCAAGCACTGAAAGATGCTGCGTTGCTATCGTTGGGTTTTACTTTGTCATTGATTGTTCCTTTGACTTGACTGAAACTCTGATCCTCCAGTCTTATGAGTGATTACTTCAGAGGCCAGACCCTCAGTGGTAGCGAGAATGACAAGTGATGACCAGTGCTGGACCCTCAGCGGTAGCGAGAATGACCTGTGCTGGACCCCAAGCCTCTAGTGCTACAGGAGCTGACACCACAGCTCTGCTTCTAAGTAGCGACTTACGCTGTTGTCAGCAGCAACAAAACAGAAACAGCAATTTCTGTACTTCATAATGAGGTTGGATTGTCAGAGTAATTTCTGTACTTCATAATGAGGTTGGATTGTCAGAGTAATTTCTGTACTTCATAATGAGGTTGGATTGTCAGAGTAATTTCTGTACTTCATAATGAGGTTGGATTGTCAGAGTAATTTCTGTACTTCATAATGAGGTTGGATTGTCAGAGTAATTTCTGTACTTCATAATGAGGTTGGATTGTCAGAGTAATTTCTGTACTTCATAATGAGGTTGGATTGTCAGAGCAACACTGACGGACAGGTTGTTTGTCGTGTTTGTTTTGTTTTTTTTAATTTGATATTTTGTCATGAAGCATGATAATGGAAAACACTCCAGGTGAAATTAACATGAATTTCCCAGCAGACTTGCAAAAGGCTCCAAAAAATAAAAATTACATAATGCAGTATGTTTGATTAATATGTAATCGCTTATTCATATGCAAAAAAAGAAATAATAATTTAAAAGTAAATCATGAGAAAAAAAAAAAAAATGAATTAAAGTCCATCTTTCACTTTTTCGGCAGCTAGTTAAAAAGCTGCTGATGGCCATTTTACATATTCTTGTTTTAAGAGAAGTGATAATGGCCAACCTCACACCTAGACCGTGTGGTTTAATGATGTGTGTGTGCGTGCGTGCGTGCGTGTGTGTGTCTTCCAACCCTACTGCATGTTCTTGTTTTGGCCGTGACAGATATCCACTGTCTTATTTATCATTGCTCTCATAAGGATAGCTCTGCTCTAGTCACTTATCTTATTATCACTTTCATGTCCAGGCAATTTAACGCACCACAAAAAAAAAAAAAAAACACACACATATTGCATTCATGGGTTGATAATTTGATTGTTAAATTAAGGATACGCTGTGAGTAATTGGTGTGAAGTGTAAGTGTAATTAATTCTGTGTGTGTCCATCCTCTAATGGAGAGCCACATGAAGCTGCACATTGAGGCGGTGTTGCTGTGACTATGCAGATGCGGGCTCTTCAAGGTAAATAGTTTGGGGTAGCTTGTTACTGTTTGGCTGATGATTATCAAGCATCTGTGGGCCACTAGAACAAGATGAGCTGCTGTAGTGAAGACTCTTAGGGGCTTGCATACTGCAATTACAAAGAGTGATGGAAGGCAAGTGTGTTGGTATGTGTGTGTGTGTGTGTGTGTGAGAGAGAGAGAGAGAGAGATTTTGAGGAAGTTGGGTGTAGGGGAGGAGACAGAGAGAACACCTGATGACAGAGGATTGAACCAGGAGGAGGAGGTAACAGCTAGCAGTCAGCCAATCAAAAGCAAGGCTCAGTTGCCTCATCCAAGGCTGTTTGGTTAGACCGATGGGCGGAAATGGCTACTTTGTATTTTTCATTTATGATGCTTTTTCATTGAAGCACAGGATTAGATATGGCCAAAGATATAACCTTTGCACAATCATGATTTCACCCAAAAGCTGCTTTCCAAAGTCAGTTAAAGAAATAACTTTTACAACCTACTATTATTTTACGCTCATCTTAAAAAGAAAAATGTGTTATTATTTCACTAAACCTGCGACTTCTGACAAGCCCCATCTTAGAGCTCCAATTCCCTCTGCCTCAATTTGTCAGTTTTTTTACCCCATCAAGCTCGTTCCGGCTCTCAGTTATGCTAAAGTCGCCATCCTACTAGGGGAGCAATTTGTTTACACGCAACTGATGACTGTTTTCTCTCTCTCGTTCTCTCGTCGGCATCCTCTTCTTAGTCTTCTCTCCGCTGGTACACAGCACCACTGAAAGCAATCTGCATCTCAGCTTGCAGTAATCACCAGCTGAATCAGTGTGTTGTGTTGTTTCAGACACCTTCCCATCATCCGTGCCAGAGGCCCAGTGTGCCCGTGCTGGGGAGGGACGGTGTGTTAACAGCAGATATGTGTGAGACAAAGAGACCAAGATGAGACGCAGTCTTCCTCAGAGAGAGTTTTAACCTTGTGCTCACTGCCTGCATGGGCACAGCTGAGTGACGCCTTCGGCAAACACACACACATATGCACACACACACGAACACACACACACAGACACATATACACAAACTCTCTCTCTCTCACACACACACACACACACACATATGCATTGTCTCTTTCTCTCTCTTTTTCATACACACACACACACACACACACACACACATATGCATTCTCTCTTTCTCTCTCTTTTTCACACACACACACATATGCATTCTCTCTTTCTTTTTCTCTCATACACACACACACACACACACATGCACATTCTCTCTTTTTCTCTCATACACACACACACACATGCGCATTCTCTCTTTCTCTCTCTTTTTCATACACACACACAAACATGCACATTCTCTATTTCTCTCTCTTTTTCATACACACACACACACACACACACACACACATGCGCATTCTCTATTTCTCTCTCTTTTTCATACACACACACACACACACACACACATGCGCATTCTCTATTTCTCTCTCTTTTTCATACACACACACACACACACACACATGCGCATTCTCTCTTTTTCTCTCATACACACAGCAGCAGCCCTATTGCCTCCCTAATCACACCAATTTCACAAAAGCAATCAGAAGAAAACAAATGATCACACGTAATCAGGTTATGTTCACATAGCCTCACACAATTGATGATTTCACATAATTGATGATTTCAATTGTTGGTGTTAAGCAAGAAATGAGAATAGATAGAAAACAGACTCGGCTCATAAAGAGCCTTCCCTGTTCTATGCCTCTGTGTTCAATTCCCTGTGTGTGTGTGTGTGTGTGTGTGTGTGTGTGTGTGTGTGTGTGTGTGAGTGAGTGAGAGAAATCCAGCCATACCATGCCATAACTTGTTCTTTTTATGGTGAATGTAATGCAAAAGCTATCTTGTCTGGACATACACAGCACACTATCGCATCTCCCTTGTCATCCCCCCAACACACACACCAAGACCCTTGGCAGTTGGGTTAGCCCCTTGAGCCGTGGATATGCCCAAGGTTTCTTCCTTGGTAAGGGAGTTTTTCCTTGCCCCTGTTGCTCTTGGGTGCTCCTTGTTGGTGCCCCCCCCCCAATCGCAATCCTCCCCCACCTTTCTTATGCAGCCCTTGCCACTTAATCTACTAAACCCCTCTTATGTGCATGTGACAATAAACTTCCTTGTATCCTTGTATCCTTGTCTAAAACTGTCAGTTCAGCTACGGCTGCATAAGTCAAGTTTATTCCTACTTCAGTCAATGCACCTAGTGTGTTACAGACATGCATGTATGTGCCGTTTATCCTCCTAGTGTGTGACAGACATGCATATATGTGTTCCGTTTATCCTCCTAGTGTGTGACAGACATGCATATATGTGTCGTTTATCCTCCTAGTGTGTTACAGACATGCATATATGTGGATATTTGATTTAGTTTTATTTAGTATATTTAGTATTTTTTTTTTAATCTTCTACTGTCTTTATTGTTCAGTGGTGTTTTTTTATATTTATATACTTATTACTTTTTCTGCTGTAAGTGCATGTTGTGTGTGATGTCTGTATACTGAGACCTTGAATTTCCCCTTGGGGATCAATAAAGTATCTATCTATCTATCTATCTATCTATCTATGTGCCGTTTATGCACCTAGTGTGTGACAGACATGCATATATTTGTGCCATTTATGCACCGAGTGTGTTACAGACATGCATATATACTGTATGTGCCGTTTATCCTCCTAGTGTGTGACAGACATGCATATATGTGGATATTTGATTTAGTTTTATTTAGTATATTTAGTTTTTATTTAATCTTCTACTGTCTTTATTGTTCAGTGGTGTTTTTTTTAATATTTATATCCTTATTACTTTTTCTGCTGTAAGTGCATGTTGTGTGTGATGTCTGTATGCTACTGAGACCTTGAATTTCCCCTTGGGGATCAATAAAGTATCTATCTATCTATCTATCTATCTATATATATATGTGCCGTTTATGCACCAAGTGTGTCACAGACATGCATATATCTGCCATTTATGCACCGAGTGTGTGACAGACATTCATATTTGTGCCATTTATGCACCGAGTGTGTTACAGACATGCATATATGTGCCATTTATGTAGATGAACATCACACCCTTTTGAAGTTTGAGGTTTTTGAAGTGACTGAACCTCATGCCTTGTTGAACCTTAACACGCGTCCTGTCCCAATACATCTCATCCCACATTCTACCCTTCAGCAACCCATCGGCAACGTGACCAAACGTCTGAATTTCAAAACATCGACTGCCTGGTCTGATAGGTTGCACTGATAGGTTGCACTGCTTTGAATGGCTTTAACTCCAATGTGAAACAGATTTTTTTCATTTCTAGCGGAATTCTAAATGTTATTATAGTGGATGGAATCCACTATCTTGAAATCTCTTGGCTTCTTCTTCTTCTTCTTATAACCTTTTCTTTTTACCTTTTCAAGAGTGAATGCGACTCTAACCGCTTAATGTACAGACATGTTGAAACAACCGTTCTGAAGGTCTGGAGTGGGGCAAGAGAGTTATTATTTCAGATTGTTTTTAAAGTTTATACTTTGTGAGAAATAGGGGATTAAAAATGTTAAAAAGCTATTTTTAACAAAAGCTATTCCCCCATAGACTTGAATGGCTGTGATGTCATAATGGCCTAAAGCCAGCTCGTTAAAGGCCGTGTTGCAGGGTTCATTTTCCAACGAATTTGCACAATTTGCTTGTTGGTAATAAACATTTAAACTGTTATCCATTGTATTTGATGTTGTTGGGTATCACAAAACGGAAAATAATACGAAAAAGCAGGTACTATTTCACAGCGTTTGAAGTGATTCTCCTTTCCCCCACAATGCATTGCATTACGTCACCTTGGGGAGGCTACAGACCAAAGCCCACCTTGAGACCCTTGAGAGTAACGAGAGAGGAGTAAAGAGAGACGAGTAAGGGATTGTTCAGAAGTAGATAGCGCAGATTATAGATAAATAGATAGGCTATAGATAGCCTAGATATGTATATAGACAGGTAGACAGATAGCTAGCTAGATCATGTCATATGCTGGTCACGGGGGAGCTCCTCGACCAGCGGCCAAAATGCACTCGCTTCCCTAGTTACTGCAGCTCTCCACCACAGTTTCCATCAGGACGGCACAGCCCACACAAGCACCTGCAAAACTGCGACTTGCCCATATTATCTCCCTCTTTGGTAAGCCGTACCCTGACGATGTCAATGGCAATCAATCACGAGCAGTAGTTATCGAAAATATTCATGCTGAAGACACGACCAGCCTAATCGGCAGGGCTAGAACCTAAGTTTGCAACAACTGGGGTGGCTCACAGGTAGGACTAAAAAGTTAGCCCATAGCTAGCTATCATGATGCTTTATATTCTGATCTTCTGACTAAGTTTGCCCGGTAGCCTACTTATCTGAACTAACGACATGATCACTATCACTAGATATAAAGAAAATGTTGACTTTCACTCGGTGCTGTTCACTGACAGTAACAAAAAAGTGTCGTAACGTTATAAGCATAATGCATTGAACTGAATAGGTGCATTATGTAGCCTCATAACGAGGCCTCTCAAATTCAGAAAATTGCATTAAACTAAAATCGGAAGACATTGTTATCTTTGTTAGACCATAGGGTTGTTGTCATATAAATGCTGTAACGAAATTCGAAGTGTAAATATACAAACTTTATGTTGAAAGTGTAACCGCGACCGTTTCCCATAGGAATGAATGTAAAACATACCCTCCAAAACGAGACCTCCCGAAATTCAGAAAAATTACTAAATTGATATCAGGCACCGTTATTACCATTGGTAGATCATAGGGTAGCTGTGATATAAATGCTGTGACGAAATTCGAAGTGTAAATATACAAACTTTATGTTGAAAGTGTAACCGCGATGTCCATTGAAATGCATTGAAATTAATGAAGCGCAGATCATGTAGTCCCCAAAGTGACGTCATCACCAAATTGCGTAAAAAACCCCCGCTAATGCTAAAAACAACAAAAACTGGCATTTAAAGGAACACGCCACCCAAAATCAGTAGTGATATATGTTCTTACCGTAACTTTCACGAGTTGAGTCGTACCTCTCCCGCGTCGGTAGGTGCACTCAAACACTCAAACACCTCCACGTTTTACCTACTTAAATACAGTTGCAGGAGTAGTTGATGAAAAATGTTAGGGCACACAACATGAAACGTGACGATTTTCCAAGCGAATAAACATGAGAACTACAATGTGTGGCGCAATAGCACTTGGGAGTACTTCGACCTAGCGTGGTAATATTATTAACACCTAATTGTAGATCCTATCCACCACAGAGTTTAGAATCCATGCTGGATCGACCCTCAGCCTCTCCCTCCCCTCTGAGCAAGAGAGGCACACACACTAGAGGTGGTGGCTGGTTGTTTTAATGTAGGCTATATGGGTGATGCAGCGCTGCTGACGTGAGGCTAGAAAGCCCTTGCCTGTTCTAGAAAGACTGATCTAATGCAGCAAATATATTAAAAGGCAAAAGTCGTACATTGGCTAGGCCTATCCCCAGAATATCAGCAGCAAACTCAGTCTCTGTCGCGCAAAACAGTCTCCAAATAAAACGCACATCGGCCTGTTGCCTATTCTGCCAGCTTGTGACAATATATCGTCCAAAATGCTTGATTGCATTGCATTCTCCACATTTTTAGCTACATTTTCATGTACCACATCAGCATTTTTGTTCAGTGAATCTTTTGTAAATTGCTTTACAATTACCGTCGGGCCTATAGGCCTATTGCCTGGCTTGCCTCAGCTTCGGTCACGTCCTTTTACAATTTTATCATTGTAATAAAAAACGCAATTTGCCACATAATTTCAGCATGCTGCTGGCCAACTAATTAATGCCTATTGTACTTTATTTTTTGCAAAAAGAAAGAAATCCTTGATAAAATAACAAGTCATTCACATTATAGGCTACTTTACACACTGTTATGTCAGGTTGACTGACAAGCCTGTTCTGAAGACTCCCATTCATTTTGACTGCACGAGCGCGTCTTTTTCAGACAGACATCGCAATTAATTTTATAGCAGGCCATCGGACAAATATGACGCCTCGATATTAAAGAAACTCCGACTCCATTCATTCTGAAAGTCCACCGCACAACAATGCAACGTGCATGTTCACATTTTTAGTAACAACCGCCAAACTTGCTTGCTTGCCTTACACATCTAAGTTTTCCGAGTATTTTTCTTACCTTCTTTTTCCGCTGTGGATGTTAGTGAGTTTGTAGAAGTTTTAGCTCTTACGTTCTGAACATCTCGCACTGCCATCGCCCGATGTCATTTCTTAGTCTCACTCTCTGTCTCTCTTTTAAATGCCTATTCCCTGAATGGTAGGCTACAATTATGTGTTTTATATATAGGCTAATATCTAAACAAAATAACCCAGGCAGTCTCATCTAGGATATAACACAGGTTGAAGTTGGTTCTATTTAGGGAGGTGAACATCTGTAGATGACTCAGAAATGACATCGGAAGACAAGGAGTGAATATGGCAAGAGGCAAGCCGAAGTCTGCTGACAAGGGCCCGACGGTAATTGTAAAGCAATTTACAACAGATTCACTGAACAAAAATGCTGATGTGGTACATGAAAATGTAGCTAAAAATGTGGAGAATGCAATGCAATCAAGCATTTTGCACGATATATTGTCACAAGCTGGCAGAATAGGCAACAGGCCGATGTGCGTTTTATTTGGAGACTGTTTTGCGCGACAGAGACTGAGTTTGCTGCTGATATTCTGGGGATAGGCCTAGCCAATGTACGACTTTTGCCTTTTAATATATTTGCTGCATTAGATCAGTCTTTCTAGAACAGGCAAGGGCTTTCTAGCCTCACGTCAGCAGCGCTGCATCACCCATATAGCCTACATTAAAACAACCAGCCACCACCTCTAGTGTGTGTGCCTCTCTCGCTCAGAGGGGAGGGAGAGGCTGAGGGTCGATCCAGCATGGATTCTAAACTCTGTGGTGGATAGGAACTACAATTAGGTGTTAATAATATTACCACGCTAGGTCGAAGTACTCCCAAGTGCTATTGCGCCACACATCGTAGTTCTCATGTTTATTCGCTTGGAAAATCGTCACGTTTCATGTTGTGTGCCCTAACATTTTTCATCAACTACTTGTGCAACTGTATTTAAGTAGGTAAAACGTGGAGGTGTTTGAATACTGCTATGTGCCTCTCTCTACGGCCACGGCAGAGCCCGCTAGCATAGCAACATGCTAACACATTCGCGCCGCGCGACAGAGCGTTTGAGTGCACCTACCGACGCGGGAGAGGTACGACTCAACTCGTGAAAGTTACGGTAAGAACATATATCACTACTGATTTTGGGTGGCGTGTTCCTTTAACACCATTTTTTAAAATGATATACATATATTGAGTGCTTTATGTACCCATTAATCAACAGTGGTGGTTAACCTGCAACACAGGCTTTAAGCTCCCAGAGTAGTTCCTGGGCTAATCAGATCACTGGCACAGGTGTCACCTGTGAATCCAACTGTTTCAGCTTCTAATGCATACAATCTGGCGCTCCCTAAAACTACACATCCTGTTTAAGTGTTTCCTGTGTGTCAAAATAAAAGTCACAGCCATATCTCATGCATCTCATCTCCAGAACGGCTTGACGCATATGCTTCAAATTTGGTACAAGTGTTTGTATGGACTCAAAGATAAAGTGAGTTGATGTTGGAGGTCAAAGGTCAAGTCCATGAATACTCTTGAGTGCGATATCTCAAAATATACTGTCACGGTTCCACGGGGAGAGCTTGAACCAAACGCAGGGCAAAGCTCAGCCAAGCAAGGTAATCCCAGAATCACAAGAATCTTTATTATGACCGCCGCGCAGCGCAGTTTCGCATGTCCAAATTTCCGTCAATGATTCCCGGGACACTGAAAGACAGGGGTAGACGAAACTTGGTGGGCATGTAACCCCATATGGATAGCATGGAACCATCGTTTTTCGTTTTGATCTGTAGCCCCCCCCCCCCGCTGTACTGGACCCCCCGAAAGGAGGGTAGCGCAGACACAGTTTTCTGTGAATATCTTGAGAACCGTAGGGCCTAGGATGACCATTTTTTTCTGTATGTTTGCCTCCAGGGGTCATGTTAACCCATTCCATGTGCACACATGTGCATAAACAGATACACACGCACACACATACATTCACAGTAATCATACGTATGACACATACTCACACAGTAGACATATGTATTAGGGCTGTCACTTTACGTTCGAAAATCGATTGCACAATCGATTGGACCAAACAACACAAGTTTCGAAAACTAAAATAAGGAATCGATTTTAACCAAATATGTACACTATTCATTTTAAACGAATTAAACAAATAAAAAGGATAGATGTAACAAAATTCACAAACAAGAATATAAGAATATAAAATAATTCCGAAGTGCAGTAAGCATTGCGAAAGCTAAAAAGAAAATTCCCACCAATTTTACGCACCGGAAACAGCTGTTTCAATCAGCTGCTGTGCTGCTCGTGTTTTGCCAAAAAATGGAGGACAACGCGATCAACCTGTGCAACATGAGAGAGACGAGTGATAGGAGGAGTTCGATGTGGAAGTAGTTCGGATTTATATCAAACTATGGAGAAGAACAAAAGCGGTAGGCTATGCAAACTGTGCAAACGAGTTCTACTTAGGCGAAATTTGTTTGAAATTTCTAATCGTAAACACAGACACAGCTACGTTGAAGCCTGCAGCAGTACTGCAGGCACGAAACTTCATGCCAATAAATCATCAGAAATATTGCTGGCTTGCGTCTACAAGCGCCCTCTTTACGTTCGTCCTAATACCTTTTAGTTGTTTGTGAATTGGCCTATATTTGCGTTGAAAATGGAAACGTCTTTAGACATGAAAAATCGATTTTACAATCGATTCAATGAACACTTATGTCTCAAAAATCGAACAGGATTTTTTCACAAAAGTGACAACCCTAATATGTATGCATGCATGCACATGCACAAACACACATACGCAGGCAAACACACAAGCACGCACACACACACACACACACACACACACCCACACACATAAACATAAACGTGTACACGCACACATGCACACAATTCAAGAATTTCTCAGAATTATGAACAGGCAAGATGGGGGTGGGGTTGTATAAAATGAATTTTACATGTGGAATCTATGAACTAATTATGTTTTGGTACTTGTTGTCTAGCAGATACCAGTGAGAATTGAGTGTGGCTAATGCAATTTAGTGAGACAGTTAGAATCATATAGGCCTTTCAGCGTGATTTATTTTTGTGGAAAAAATGTGCTGGACTGGGCGGCGGTCATATTTTGTACCACTCAGCGGTACATCTAGTTAAGAACTGAATCAACCGTGTGCAACGCAACACACAATGACTAATAACCGACGAAGACTGAGGGGAGACAGAGGGTTTAAATACACAGGGGTAACAGGGCACAGGTGGACAATGAACAAGGTAAAACAAGACAGGTGGAAACCATAATTAACAGACTAACACGGATCAGGTGAGGGGCGGAGACACACATTGCAAAACAAACAAAGAAACACATGGAACAGGACACAGGAAGTAAACAAGAGGAGCAGACATGAAGGAAAACACTAAACAGGGAAAACAAAACACGACAGGACCCTTACACATACACAGTGTTGGGGAGTAACGGAATACATGTACCGGCGTTACGTATTCAGAATACAAATTATGAGTAACTGTATTCCGATACAGTTACAAGTTAAATAGTTGGTATTTAGAATACAGTTACATTGTTGAAACCAATGGATTACATGACGATACTTCTCTGTTTCATAAGTTTATTCACTCTCTAAATAAATAAAGGCAACTCAGAAGCTCCTAAAAGCAATCTATGATTTCCATGTTTAAATCCAAGCCCCGCCGTCTTGCACTAGCCTCAAAACGCAGCCAGCGCGCATTATGGACGCGTCATCGGAGACCCTGAAATGACTGTTTGCACAGCAAATTAGGAGTAAAGTAAGTGGAGGTAACTCCTGTTCCTCACTGATCGCGGTTCCTGATGTCTGTTCAAAGGATATTTTCCCAAGTATTAATAGCTCAGGCTACTTCGGCCAATCGGTTACACAGTTTGCTAATCAATAAACAGAGCCTATAGTTCACGTGTTGATTTAGACCTAGGCCTACAATTAAACCAATCTCTAAAATAGGCACTGCATTCTAAGTTTTTTATTCTAACTTAAAATAGCTTTATGGATTATTTTTTTTTCTAATTAGATCTAGCCTACGTTTTAAAATGAATTATATGGTGGAGCCTCTGAAGAATTATTCTTGCGAGTAGGCTAGCATATTTTAACGTGCGGTTTTTGATTGTCATTACGCAATCACGTTCATTTTGAGAGCACTGATATACAGTAGCCTAGATAGTGTTTACATTTACAGGTAATTTGTGTTCCACCTGTCATATGCGCCCCTCACTTGTACTGGGTTGATGCCACCGAAAAATCTCACAGGCACTAATATATTTTCTGGCTACGCCCTTAAAGTAGCCTATTTATTTAGTTTGTTTTAATTAGCCTAGTCGCCTGCTGTACAGTAGTTTTAGTGGTCACCTTGCTATTTTAAAGTTGTATCAGGTAGCTTAGTTGACTTTACATTCTCCTATGTGGGCCTAACACTTCAGCCATTTGGAACAGAAGAACACACCAGAATAGGCCTGTTTAGTAGGCCTAAGCAGGATTTGATGGCCGCATTCCTACACTTATAAAATCCAATTCAATGCGGAAGTAATCTAAGTATTCAGAATACGTTACTCAGATTGAGTAACGTAACGGAATACGTTACAGATTACATTTTTGGGCATGTATTCTGTATTCTGTAACGGAATACGTTTTGAAAGTAACCCTCCCAACACTGCACATACATGCCTGAAATGTGGTATGAGTGTTTGTATGGACTCAAAGATTAAGTGAATTGATGTTGGAGGTCAAATGTCAAGGTCAAAAACACCTTGAATGTTATATCTCAAGAACGTCTTGACACACAAGGTTTTTCGGTACGGTTTGTATGAACTCAAAGATTAAGTGATTCAATGTTTTTTCCAGGAATCTCCCCACCAACATTAAAACCAGTTACTTCGCAGCGGAACGCCGTCGCGCCATTTGGGGGGAGGGGGGGAGTGGTGGGGTGTATTAAATCAATGGGTAGGCTCATTACTTCATGTAATATTGACATCCCATACATCAATAAAAAGCTACGGGTCTCAGGATTCCAAAGGTATCCACCATTCCATGTCAAACTGTGTGGTGTGAGCTACAGTAAGTAATTTATGCTGATATGCCCCCCTCAGAAAAACATCCCCCCCCCCCTGCATCATTGCCTTCTAATCCTTGTGTACACCCATAACAATATATTCATATGGCTTACCTGGTCTTGAAATGTCCGTAAGAATCCATAGAACAAGATTATATGTGTTGTTATAGTCCAATGTTGAACTGTGAGTGTGTAAGCTTCCATATTCAAAACGTTTATAGAATAGAAATTCAAAACTTTCAAAGATTTTCCGGTGAATATCGGTGATTTTGAATACCATTCTTCGAACTCCCTACTTATGCATATTCCCCACGTTCCCCTGAGTCTCACGAACACAAAGAGCCATGTCACGTGTCTGTAGGATCTACCAATCACGAGAAACGAAGCAAAGATGAGGCAGACAAGCTTGGTCAGCTACACCTTTCTATTGGACATGCAAGCTTGGAATGGCAGCTACGTGGGCCTCTTACAAGTAAGAACGAAATGATGGACATATTCTTGTAGCCAATGACCAGAGCTTTTAAACGACGTATGGGATGTCGTCATTGACTTTGACCATGCGTGTGTATCTCAATGCACAAAAGAAGCGCTTGTTGATGCGAAAAATACACCACGGCCCAGCCATTGTTAGCAGCTAGGGAATAGGGGTGTGAATCATTGTCGACGGCGGTGTATACCTTTACAAAAATAATTGTGAAAAATCAATACTTTCTCCTATTTGAACCAAACTTTACACACAACTCCACAAGACCTGGTGCTAGAGCCCAGTTGTGTCTCTGAGGTCATGAAGGTGACCCAAAGTTTAAAAATGTGGTCTGTTCAATGGTGTTGGTATACGGCAGTAACAAAAAACTTTATTCCAGCCTCTGTGGCCCTTTCTGAGAACTTCACAGGGTTATCCTGACTGTTTCAAAAGAATCTACATGGTCTCAGTTTTCCAATGATACCAGCCATGTGCTTGTAGACCAAACTATGTGGGCATGGTGGCCTCTCTAATACGTGCAGTGCCTTTTGGTCAGAATTACTGAAATATGACTGCAAAGCATGTTAAGCCAGCAGCTTTCCATCCACTATTGTAATTCCTCTGGCATTACATTTCAACATGTAGTCTTTGGTCTCAGCTGTTCAGTGTTTACGTGTCCCACATTTGTTTAATGTTTGTTAAATGTATACAGTACATTGTATACTTTATACTATATAGTGTGTCCTTTTGATATCCCACCGTTGTCCCCAGATGTATGTATCCCACTAATGCACGTGCCTCATCAGGGACAAATAAAGAGCATTATTGATCATTATTAAAGAGCATTATCAGTTGATTCTGCTTCTGTGTTGCATGCATGGCAGCTGGTGGTTCTGTGTGGTCCGTGTGCAGGCTGAAGTAGCCTACGGGCACACAGATGTGTGTGTTGCTCTTGGCACTAATCTCTGCAGTGCACGACTGGAGCCACCAACCCTGTGTGGAGGGGGTTCAGGTGTGCTCTGGGAGCTAGGGGCACACACACACACACAAACACAGGTAAATGCTGAGTTGAAAACGAGTGCATGACAAGGGCATGTTATGTCCCATGACACAGGCGGAAAGGACATGACTGTCATGGCTGTGGCCTGGGAGTTGTTAAGACATGTTCTTACACACACACACACACACACACACACACACAACTACAGATGTTCCAGTCAGACATGTTCTCCTTTAGACCTCCTCCTCAGACTTGTTCTCCTTTAGATCTTTAACACAATACACACAATACATACATACACACAATACACACACACAGAGCCGGTCTGCAGGCCTGAGCATCCCTATCAGTGAGAGCTCCGTGGGCGTTCTAGATAGTCCTATAATGGATTAAGACCCTTTAGCCCGCAGGGTCCCATCGCGCCCTCCCCTCACTTGATCTTAAGGTAAGCACCATTCAAACAGAGATAAATGCTACTGGGGCTGCTGGGTGTGTGTGTGTGTGTGGGTGTGTGTGTGTGCGCGTGTGTGGGTGTGGGTGTGTGTGTGTGTGTCTCAAAAGGGGACAGCCTAGGCTGAGGAGGGGAGTTAAAGTGTGTGTGTGTGTGTGTGTGTGTGTTTCTAATGAATGACCCCCCAGTTTGGGCCAATTACTCAATTAGCTGGGCTGCCACGCCGCTCGCTCTTCCCCTGCGGATGCCACGGCTTCCTGGCAGAGTGGAGAGCCGAGCGTGCAGGGGCGCAAGGCAAGCTGCCTGAGGTGAGCCCAAGGTCACGGCACACACACACACACACACACACACACACTCAGAGCCCATTCATCCATCTCTCATTAAGAAGAAAGCAGGAGGAGCGGAGCGCTGAGGAATCACTTCCCGCTAAAGAAACAAACACACTCACACACACACAAAAAATACAACAGATACACACACACACAAAATGCACACACACACACACACACACACACATAAATACAACAAATACACACACACACACACACACAAATACAGACACTCTCTCTCTCTCTCACACACACACACACACAATACAACAGATACACACATGCACACACAAATACACACACACACACACACATAAATACAACAAATACACACACACACATACAACAGATACACACACAAAAAAATACAACAGATACACACACATACAACCACAAATACAACAGATACACACACACACACACACAACCACAAATACAACAGATACACACACACAAACACACCCAGGCATGCACTCACGCACACCCAAACATTCACACACACACACACACACACACACACATGAACAAAACATGCAGAAACAAACACACACACACCAACAGACACAGTATTGACACACGCAGACACACAGCCAGAGCGTGGGCTGGTATCTGGATGCTTGTCCAAGGTATAGATTCCAGCCCCTCTAATTCTCACCATTATGTAAGAATCATGTAAGCTTTGAATTACACGAAGGAAACCTTTTGGATATGGCAACCGTAAGCTGTAATTTTCTGTACCCGGGCATAGTCACAGTGAGTCACCACTCAGACAGCTTTCCAACAGGGCAGGTTGTTAACATTACCCCCCTTAATGTTAGCATGGAATGTGCTCACTCAGCTCCTGATAAACAGCCTTTATTCAGCTCCTTAACACTAGTGAGGTATTCTGATAAACAGCCTTTATTCAGCTCCTTAACGCTAGTGAGGTATTCTGATAAACAGCCTTTATTCAGCTCCTTAACGCTAGTGAGGTATTCTGATAAACAGCCTTTATTCAGCTCCTTAACGCTAGTGAGGTATTCCGCTTCTGACAGATGGTCGTAATGTTACAATATGGAACTCAGCTCCTGATAAACAGTCTTTATTCAGCTTTAAAGCTTCATGTTAGAAATGAACTCAGCGGATAAAAAGCCTCATGTCAGTGTAGCGCCCCCATGCCACAGGGATGGGCATGACACTTTCAATTATTAAATGATCCTAACTCTCTGTGAGTTATTTTAAATGATGTGTAAATTTGACTCATGTAGAAGGTTTTGATATTTATCCTCTTATGTACTACTACTGATTTGAATTACCTACAAATATCCCTTGACACACACACACACACTGTGAATTTGAGACTGTACTTTTTTAAATATGGAAATTTGATTACATGAAAATAAGGTGTATCTGTTTTGGTCAAAAAGTGAAGTCCAGTTATATGCTGGTTTTTAGATACTGTGTGCAACTGCTTCTCATACCTGTGTTGGAGATGGCAGGGACGCAGGTCGACGCCAGGCAAGCAAGATGGGAGACTGGAGCAAGCAGGCAGGTAGCAGGAAGAGAGCTACACAGCAGGAGGAGAGGGTTTCAAAAGGTATTCCAAAGTGTTTCAAACTAACCTTAATGCAAACCAAAGGGAAAAGGGTTTTAAAAGGTATTCCAAAGTGTTTCAAACTAACCTAAATGCAAAACAAAGGGAAAAGGGTTTCAAAAGGTATTCCAAAGTGTTTTAAACTAACCTAAATGCAAACCAAAGGGAAAAGGGTTTCAAAAGGTATTCCAAAGTGTTTTAAACTAACCTAAATGCAAACCAACGGGAAAAGGGTTTCAAAAGGTATTCCAAAGTGTTTCAAACTAACCTAAATGCAAACCAAAGGGAAAAGGGTTTTAAAAGGTATTCCAAAGTGTTTTAAACTAACCTAAATGCAAACCAAAGGGAAAAGGGTTTTAAAAGGTATTCCAAAGTGTTTCAAACTAACCTAAATGCAAACCAAAGGGAAAAGGGTTTTAAAAGGTATTCCAAAGTGTTTCAAACTAACCTAAATGCAAACCAAAGGGAAAAGGGTTTTAAAAGGTATTCCAAAGTGTTTCAAACTAACCTAAATGCAAACCAAAGTGAAAAGGGTTTCAAAAGGTATTCCAAAGTGTTTCAAACTAATCTAAATGCAATCCAAAGGGAAAAGGGTTTCAAAAGGTATTCCAAAGTCTAAATACAATCCAAAGGGAAAAGGGTTTCAAAAGGAATTCCAAAGGGTTTCAAACTAATCTAAATGTTCAAAAGTTGCTTTAAAAAAAACAAAAGTAAAGCAGTAAAGTGAAACGGTGTAGTGAAGCACAGTGAAGGTGTAAACAACTGCATCTTCTCCAGCATCTTCTATTGTCTAACTAAGACTGACAGACCACATGGAAAACGCCATCTTAAACTGAACAGGTAACCCAAGGCACAAATTTAGTACATTTCTAGTCTAGCTAGTTCTTTTCATTCAAGAGTTTTTAAATTCAATTGGGCTCCTACATAATTTGTGTAGTTATATATTTATCACCCGGAGAGAAGAAATACTCTTTTCTGATTGGCTGGCGGGGTGGCTTTTAATTCTGAATAACGGGGCACCTATGAAGTAGATCTGGTAAAAAAAGTTTAATCGCCGTTCCATATCAATGCTTATGAATGGTAACTATAACAACGATAGTAGGACGACGGTTGAGCCTGGAGGCAGGCTTCGCAACAATGGAATCATCCGCTGCGCGTCGGGGAGTTCTTTGCCCCTCGCCCTCGTCCATTAATTCCGTATAACAGGACACCTCGCGGCCGTTATCCCTTACATATATATCTATCTGTCTATGCTGTTGATAATTCAAGGCTATATAAATAAAAGCATCCTTTGTTTGAAATACTTTCCTGTATGTGAGATTATATTGTGTCATCCATATTCTGGAATTAAGCTCCAGAGCTCTAACCCATACTGCTGTGGCTTTGTGTCTCTATTAGAACTCTCCACCCAGTGGTGCTGGTGGTGCTGCTGGTGGAGGTGGTGCTGCTGCTGGTGGAAGTGCTGGTGGTGGTGATAGTGCTGCTGCTGGTGGAGGTGGTGCTGGTGGTGATGGTGCTGGTGGTGGTGGTGGTGGTGGTGCTGCTGCTGCTGGTGAAAGTGCTGGTGGTGGTGATAGTGCTGCTGCTGGTGCTGCCGCTGGTGGAGGTGGTACTGGTGGTGATGGTGCTTGTAGTGGTGCTGGTGGTGTTGCTGCTGCTGGTGTAGGTTTCAGAAAAGCAACTGACGTAGCAAAGTTGGGGTAATTTTCATGGAGATGTTCTATGAGCTCCTCCCTGTCCATCCTGCCTATCTACTTGCTTTGATTTATCTTGACTCTGAACTGCCATTCTAACTCTTATGCAGGGTACTACTCAATATTATTATTATTATTATTCCTGTTCAGCTTGTACCTTGTTCTCTATATTTTTTGTGAGTCACTGTAGACAAAAGTGTCAATTAAACGAAAAACAAATGTAAATTTACATGTAAACATTTCTGGAGAAAAACAATCTTGACAGACAGAATACACCTGATGTCCATGCAATTAAAAGATTTACTGCATTTTTAAACTAATTGTTAACTAACTAACTAATAAACTTGTGTCTGAAGGTTCCCTGCGTGTAGCGACAATGAACAGCATTCATAACAGATGACAATATGTTCCAGACGATGCGTAGGTATTGCTTTTGAGTTTGTTAGCCAGATGATGGCTTTCATGTAGATGTATTGTGCGTGCTCTCTCTCTCTCTCTGTGTCTGTGTCTGTGTGTATGTGTGCATGAGAGGAGAGGAGAGAAGAAGAGAGAAGAGCAGAGAGTCAAAGAGAGGAGACGAGAGGAAAAGGGGGTGGGTGGAGGAGAGAGGAAGGGAAGACAGGAAAGGAGAGAAGGGAAGAGGAGAAGAGAGGAGAGGGGAGGAGAGGAGGTGAAAGGAGAAGAGAGGAGAGGAGAGGAGGTGAGAGGGGAGGAGAGGAGAAGAGAGGAGAGAAGAGGAGAGGGGAGGAAAGGAGGTGAGAGGAGAGGAGAAGAGAGGAGAGGGGCCTGAGTGTTCTGCATTTTATATGGTGTAAAGAGAAATATCCCTGCAGCGGTCACTATGGAGACGGAAGCAAAGTGCAGGCATGAAGGCTATGAGGGACGGTGGGATTACAGGGGATATGTGATTGGACAGGGGACAGTTGCTGTGCCAGTGCCAATGAATCTCTGTGTGTGTGTGTGTGTGTGTGTGTGTGTGTGTGTGTGTGTGTGAGAGAGTTGAAATTACTGCCCTTCATTAAAAAGCCCAGGACCAGCACCACACAAGGCCGTACAAGATAACACTGAAATATAGAGCTTCGGGACACACACACACACACACACACACACTCACACACTGTCTCAGTCAGCTGAAGTAATTACACAGTTTATTATTAACATTCTCATATGTTAGAGTAAACTACACATTAAGATAAAGCATATAGGTGTAAAGGGGAGGTCTAGCTGTAAAAATCTAAATCGAATTAAAAGTAAGCATAAAATAAATACATTATCCTTAACAAAGTCCAAAGCGCACATTTATGAAAAACACTGTCAATGAAATAACCAACATTCAAATAATACAATCAAATAACCAACATGCTATTTTTCGTATTACTTTATTTATATTGTTTTTATGAACCTCACGCCCACCCCATAACCATTAACACACAGCCTACATACACACACACACACACACACACACACACATCCACAACAGTAATATCTAACCCTACCACGCCTACTACAATGCAACTAGAATCAGAGTAACTTTTACACAGCCCTTCATGACGGTAACCGGAGTAAGTCTTCATCTTCTTTTCCACTCATGAATGTGCCTTTTCTCTGTTTTACTACAAACCACTTCTGATTGTTCTCCTATCTTCTTTTCCTTCTTCTGTCTGCTATCTGTTTTTTCTGCCTCCCCCCCCCCATTACAGGTTGGATGCAGTAGTCTCAGATCTGACACAGGTATTTGTGGATCCTGATTACAATGGAGTCATGGTGTGTTCTAGAAATTACTCTTTTACCCCCCTGTGTGTTATGCTAATTTGCACTAGCGACGGCGGCGGCAGCGGCCGGCCCCGTCTCTCCCATTGCTAAACTAATCACAGGCGAACGAGAGGGGGGACACAAGCAGACACACGGACAGACAGAGAGTCTCTGTCTACAGACCACTGCGTTCTTATCTCCAAAGCCCGAGCCATCTCCAGCTGTTTGACGGGCATGACAATTACGGCGGCATTATCAGTGACATGGCCACTTCTTTCAAGTTGGTTTGATTCATCCTATAAATGGACAAGGGAGGAAAAAAAGAGTGCAATCAAATGCTAACAGTAGCTTCTTTTTCTTTCCCTCAACAATAAAGCAAACTGCTCGTCAGAGTGACAAAACAAGACAACAATCGCCTTCCAAACTGGACCGGGAACAAAACCATGCAGAATAAATGCCTGTCATTTGAAGTGTAGCAATGCTTAAACTGCAGTGCTATCGGCACACAAGGGTGTATTTTGGGGAAAAACAGCCATTTGTATTAGTGGCAGGACCATTATATACTGTGCAAACAAACTGGCTGTGCATCTTCAATGAATCTGATTATTGTGACAGTGCTTATCCACTGCAAATAACCAGCCCTATTCACAGACAATGCAGGTAAACAATTCAACAACATTTATGGTTCTAAAGGAGAACATTCTTAAATGATGGCAACAAAGCTCAAAGCTCTGATGCGTTATTATCAAAACGTGTGCAAACAGTGACTGCATTCATATCTTCTATGCAAACTGTATGTGTTGCCCTCATCATTTTAAACGTTGCTCTCTGAGAGTACATCTCAACTCTTAAACCTCCACTAACTAGATGTACCGCAGATCGGTACAAAATATGACCGCCGCCCAGTCCAGCACATTTTTTCCACAAAAATAAATCACGCTGAAAGGCCTATATGATTCTAACTGTCTCACTAAATTGCATTATCCACACTCAATTCTCACTGGTATCTGCTAGACAACAAGTACCAAAACATGATTAGTTCATAGATTTCACATGTAAAATTCATTTTATACAACCCCACCTCCATCTTGCCTGTTCATAATTCTGAGAAATTCTTGAATTGTGTGCATGTGTGCGTGTACACGTTTATGTTTATGTGTGTGTGTGTGTGTGTGTGTGTGTGCGTGCTTGTGTGTTTGCCTGCGTATGTGTGTTTGTGCATGTGCATGCATGCGTACATATGTCTACTGTGTGAGTATGTGTCATACGTATGATTACTGTGAATGTATGTGTGTGCGTGTGTATCTGTTTATGCACATGTGTGCACATGGAATGGGTTAACATGACCCCTGGAGGCAAACATACGGAAAAAATTGGTCATCCTAGGCCCTACGGTTCTCAAGATATTCACAGAAAACTGTGTCTGCCCTACCCTCCTTTCGGTGGGTCCAGTACAGTGGGGGGGCTACAGATCAAAACAAAAAATTATGGTTCCATGCTATCCATGTGGGGTTACATGCCCACCAAGTTTCGTGTACCCCGGTCTTTCAGTGTCCCGGGAATCCTTGTTGGTGTATGGTCACTAAATGTACACATAAATGATTTTATTGTAAGGCCCCCCATGAACGAAAGTTCACAAAACTTGGCATGCATTCGGAGGGTGTCATAATGATCCTACACTTTGAATTTCGTGCAGTTTTGACCATGTCAGCCAGAGATATTGTGATGAAAACACCTAATTTTTTGCTTTTTCATTTTTAACTAGGTGGCGCTATACATGAAATAAGTGGTAATGGGATGGGTTGACATGCCCCCTTACGACCAACATACAAAAAAAAGGTGGACCTCCTAGGCCCTACAGTTCTCGAGATATTCACAGAAAACTGTCTCCGGCCACCTACAGGCCAGTTGGTGTATAGTAACATAAATTAATTTATTGTGTGGCCCCCCATTAACGGAATTCCACGAAACTTGGCGTGCATTCAGAGGGTGTCATAATGATCCTACACTTCCAATTTCGTGCAGTTTTGACTATGTTAGGTCACAGATACCTGCAATTACAACACCTCATTTTTACTTTTTTTGTGTTTAACTAGGTGGCGCTATACATGAAATGAGTGGTTATGGAATGGGTTGACATGGCCCCTTGAGATCAACATACAAGAAAAAAATGATCCTCCTAAACCTTACGGTTCTCGAGATATTCACAGAAAACTGTGTCTGCCCTACCCTCCTTTCGGGGGTTGCAGTCCAGCGGGGAGGCTACAGATCAAAACGAAAAACGATGGTTCCATGCTATCCATATGGGGTTACATGCCCACCAAGTTTCGTCTACCCCGGTCTTTCAGTGTCCCGGGAATCCTTGACGGAAATTTGGACATGCGAAAAAAAAAAAAAAAAAAAAAAGAAAATCTGATTAAACCTTCGCTGCGGTCATAATAACAAGCAAAGTTATTGCCCTGCTCAATCCCTGCACTGTACACTTTTGCACTACCACTATTGCACACACTCCATAGCACTTTATCATGGTCAATGCATCACATGGTCAGTCCATACCACACCTTTGTAATCACTTCACATGCTCTTTAATTTTTACATTTACATGTGAGTGATTTTTATGTATGTGAGATATATGTGTGTATGTGTGTTTGTTGTGTTATGGTTGAATAAGCTACTGGGTGCCTAAAATGTTCCTCTGGATGAATAAAGTATCTATCTATCTATCTATCTATCTATCTATCTATCTACGTATCTATCTATCTATCTATCTATCTACATATCTATCTATCTTCTATCTACCTATCTATCTTCTATCTATCTATCTATCTTCCACCCCATGTGTATAGTGCTGCCATATGAGAGGGGGAACTGCCTGTACCACTGACCAGGAGATTTGAGTTCAATGAGTTTGGAAACCCATCTGTGGAATCTCCCGTGGAGAAGAATAGAATACTCGATGACCTCAACCCCGCTCTGGACACTCCATTCAGAATGTTCCAGAAATTATTGACCTTCACCTCAGAGCCCACCCAAACCATCACTCTCCACTCTGGGCCATAAAGCCTTGAGATCTAACACACACGCACACAGACGCACACACGCACACACACACACACACACACACACACACACACACACACTCCACATGTAACATAGACACACAAAGCACACACACACGTACATAAACACATACACAAATGTTTTATCAAAAACATACACAAATACACATACACACAAACAATGCATAAAAAACTGCACTTGCAGAAAACCTTGCCTGGCACCTCTATCTTTGGAGCATATTGGAACTAGTTATGACACTCACTCACACACACACAAACACCCACACACACACATACCCACAGAGACAGAGAGAGAAACACACACACACACACACACACATATGCAAAGAGACAGAGAGGGAAACACACACACACACACACACATTTTTGGTGCACCTGCACAAGTGTTTGGCCTCCAGAAAAAAAGATGAGTATTGCGTGCGACCTTCTTGACCCTGTTGTCACGCTCCCGCATGTTGAGTGTGCGTTAGATGAATGGAACATTATGTTTTTTTATCCCTTTTTTGCTCTTCTACCCAAACATACTTCGCATCAATGATTTCCACTGCAAATAACCAGCCCTATTCACAGACAATGCAGGTAAACAATTCAACAACATTTATGGTTCTCAAGGACAACATTCTTAAATGATGGCAACAAAACTCTTATGCGTTATTATCAAAAAAAGAGTGCAAACAGTGACTGCATTCATATCTTCTATGCAATGTATGTGTTGCCCTCATCATTTTAAACTTTGCTCTCTGAGAGTACATCTCAACTCTTAAACCTCCACTAATAAAGACTGCCACTACCAAGCACGATAACAGTGTTCTTTAGTTAACTTCTCACCAGTTCTCATCAGTGTTCTTTACTTTATCTTTCTTGCATTGTGCATTGTTTTTATTTGATACAACGTGAAGTGGTGCAGAGCAGAAATGGACTTTTCAGCATGAGCTCTCTCAACCCCTACCATCATATCACTTTGTCTACCTGACTGTTTTACAGGCTATATTAGCCCGTCTACACAATCTGGACTGTGGTCATAACATAACATCTACACCTTATAACTTATTCCCTGTTATATATTGCTCTTAAAGTATGTTCTTTTACTTGTTTGTTAAGCATTTCTATTATGTTTACATTCTTGTCTTTTCATAGTCATAGTTACTATTTAACTAGATGTACCGCAGAGCGGTACAAAATATGACCGCCGCCCAGTCCAGCACATTTTTTCCACAAAAATAAATCACGCTGAAAGGCCTGTATGATTTTAGCTGTCTCACTAAATTGCATTATCCACACTCAATTCTCACTGATATCTGCTAGACAACAAGTACCAAAACATGATTAGTTCATAGATTTCACATGTAAAATTCATTTTATACAACCCCACCTCCATCTTGCCTATTCATAATTCTGAGAAATTCTTGAATTGTGTGCATGTGTGCATGTACATGTTTATGTTATGTGTGTGTGAGTGTGTGTGTGTGTGTGTGTGTGTGTTTGTGTGCGTGCTTGTGTGTGTGCTTGCGTATGTGCCTGTGCATGCAAGCGTACATATGTCTACTGTGTGAGTGTGTGTCATACGTATGATTACTGTGAATGTATGTGTGTGTGTGTGTATCTGTTTCTGCACATATGTGCACATGAAATGGGTTAACATGACCCCTGGAGGCAAACATACGGAAAAAAATGGTCCTCCTAAACCCTACGGTTCTCAAGATATTCACAGAGAACTGTGTCTGCCCTACCCTCCTTTCGGGGGGTCCAGTCCAGCGGGGGGCTACAGATCAAAACGAAAAACGACGGTTCCATGCTATCCATGTGGGGTTACATGCCCACCAAGTTTTGTGTACCCCGGTCTTTCAGTGTCCCGGGAATCCCTGTTGGTGTACGTCACTAAATGTACACATAAATTATTTTATTGTAAGCCCCCCATGAACGAAAGTACACAAAACTTGGCATGCATTCGGAGGGTGTCATAATGATCCTACACTTTTATTTTCGTGCAGTTTTGACCTTGTCAGCCAGAGATATTGTGATGAAAAGACCTGATTTTTTGCTTTTTAATTTTTAACTAGGTGGCGCTATACATGAAATAAGTGGTAATGGGATGGGTTGTCATGCCCCCTTAAGACCAACATACATAAAAAAGGTGGACAGGCCCTACGGTTCTCGAGATATTCACAGAAAACTGTCTCCGGCCACCTACAGGCCAGTTGGTGTATAGTAACATAAATGAATTTATTGTGTGGCCCCTCATGAACGGAATTCCACAAAACTTGGCGTGCATACAGAGGGTGTCATAATGATCCTACACTTCCAATTTCGTGCAGTTTTGACTATGTTAGGTCACAGATACCTGCGATTACAACACCTCATTTTTACTTTTTTGTGTTTAACTAGGTGGCGCTATACATGAAATGAGTGGTTATGTAATGGGTTGACATGGCCCCTTGAGATCAACATAAAAAAAATGGTCCTCCTAAACCCTACGGTTCTCGAGATATTCACAGAAAACTGTGTCTGCCCTACCCTCCTTTCGGGGGGTCCAGTCCAGCGGGGGGCTACAGATCAAAACGAAAAACAATGGTTCCATGCTATCCATGTGGGGTTACATGCCCACCAAGTTTCGTGTACCCCGGTCTTTCAGTGTCCCGGGAATCATTGACGGAAATTTGGGCATGCGAAAAAGAAAAAAACTGACTAAACCTATATGACCGCCGCTTCGCTGCGTGGCGGTCATAATAACAAGCAAAGTTATTGCCCTGCTCAATCCCTGCACTGTACACTTTTGCACTACCACTATTGCACACACTCCATAGCACCTTATCATGGTCAATGCATCACATGGTCAGTCCATACCACACCTTTGTAATCACTTCACATGCTCTTTAATTTTTACATTTACATGTGAGTGATTTTTATGTATGTGAGATATATGTGTGTATGTGTGTTTGTTGTGTTATGGTTGAATAAGCTACTGGGTGCCTAAAATGTTCTTCGGGATGATTAAAGTATCTATCTATCTATCTATCTACGTATCTATCTATCTATCTATCTACATATCTATCTATCTATCTATATATATATATATCTATCTATCTATCTATCTATCTATGTATCTATCTATCTATTTACTGTATCTATATATCTATCTATCTATCTATCTATCTATTTATCTATCTATCTATTTACTGTATCTATCTATCTATCTATCTATCTATTTACTGTATCTATATATCTATCTATCTATCTATCTATCTATCTATCTTCCACCCCATGTGTATAGTGCTGCCATATGAGAGGGGGAACTGCCTGTACCACTGACCAGGAGATTTGTATTCAATGAGTTTGGAAACCCATCTGTGGAATCTCCCGTGGAGAAGAATAGAATACTTGATGACCTCATCCCCCGCTCTGGACACTCCATTCAAATTGTTTCAGAAATGATTGACCTTCACCTCAGAGCCCACCCAAACCATCACTCTCCACTCTGGGGCATACAGCCTTGAGATCTAACACACACGCACACAGACGCACGCACACGCACACACACACACAAACACACACACACACACACACACACACACACACACACACACACACACACACACTCACTCCACATGTAACACAGACACACAAAGCAGACACACACGTACATAAACACATACACAAATGTTTTATCAAAAACATACACAAATACACATACACACAAACAATGCACAAACAAACTGCACTTGCAGAAAACCTTGCCAGGCCCCCTCCAGCTTTGGAGCATATTGGAACTAGTTATGACACTCATTCGCACACACACACACACACACAAACACACACACACACACAGAGACAGAGAGAGAAACACACACACATACACACACATACGCACAGACACAGAGAGAGAAACACACACACACACTCACACACACATATGCACAGAGAGGGAAACACACACACACACATTTTTGGTGCACCTGCACAAGTGTTTGGTCTCCAGAAAAAAACGATGAGTATTGCGTGCGACCTTCTTGACCCTGTTGTCACGCTCCGGCATGTTGAGTGTGCGTTAGATGAATGGAACATTCTGTTTTTTTTTTATCCCTTTTTTGCTCTTCTATCCAAACCACTTCGCATCAATGATTTCACAGCTTCTTGTTTCCATGGTTATGCGGAACGTTGGGAGAGATTCTGGCGGGATGTCAGAGCCACTGTTGCAGACTCTCAATCAATGCAGTGAAATTAGTCTGCCCTGAAGACAGACAGACACACACACACACACACGTCTGTCCTGACACGGTGCCTCCTCCCATACTCCTCTTTCTGACACTGACATTTAGATTAGAACCTAGCTGGACCACAAGCAGGCCCTTTTGGATTAGAACCTAGCTGGACCACAAGCAGGCCCTTTTAGATTAGAACCTAGCTGGACCACAAGCAGGCCTATTCCAGGCTCAGTACCTGTGTACCACAGCAACGGCTCACGGCAACCTACACCAGGCTCAGTACCTGTGTACCACAGCAACAGCTCACGGCAACCTACACCTGTGTACCACAGCAACGGCTCATGGGTTGAAAATCTGTTTTGGACTCAAGGTCAGTGGCTGTCTTGGGCAGATGCCAGAAGGGCCACGGCCTCTCGTGGGCCGTTTGGGCTGGCCAATCACGGGGTGGCATGCTTGTCGGGTTCGCGCGGCCCCTTCATCGCAAGGCCGGTTTCACATTATCTCTCGGCCCACTATCAAGCATCAATACTGTTAAATGGCTTCAAATCAGCCATTTGAAAAACGCCTTTAAAAAAAGAAGAGAAGAAGCCGGGAGAGTCTGCTGTAGCACTGGCCAACACAGACGCATTGGTGGACTACAGAATAAAGGTACACAACATAGTTCTGGATACCGCAACCACCTGTATGCATCGTCGGTTCCTTCAGCACGGGGAATTGTATGCCAATCTAGCATGCCTTGATCCTCGGAATTTTCCCCTTATAAAAGCTAATAAACTGCGTCCCCGTGTGGGCTGCTGATTGGTGAAAATGCCAGGGCCGTTTTTTAATCCCAGTCCGTCACTGCTAGACTGGTACCACTCTACTCGGATAGTCCACTTCCAGAGACCTAACAGGTCATCTGATAAGATTCAACCTAACCTTGACTTTAACCATAAAAGATGGCGGCGAATGGTAAACTTCCTGAAGGTACTGTCTGTAAAAATCTTGTAAATAAACTACCAGTGCTTTTTCAAAGTTCTCAATGTCTCGTTTTAAATGTCAGGGCCCTCGGAAGTCTACCAAT
Source organism: Alosa pseudoharengus (assembly GCF_046254945.1). NCBI lineage: Eukaryota > Metazoa > Chordata > Actinopteri > Clupeiformes > Clupeidae > Alosa > Alosa pseudoharengus. Next base: position 11,758,914 of record NW_027468609.1, on the reverse strand, counting down.
GAAGTGTGGAGCTACTTTAAGCCTCGTAAATGGTGTAAAACAGTGATTTAGATAGATACTTTATTGATCCCCAAGGGGAAATTCAAGGTCTCAGTAGCATACAGACATCACACACAACATGCACTTACAGCAGAAAGAGTAAATATAAGTATATACATATAACAAAACTCCACTGTACAATAAAGACAGTAGAAGATAAGAAAACTAAAAAACTAAATACTAAATATACTATATAAATTAAATTAAAAAAAATCCACAGTGTGCTTAAGGATGATCAAGCATGAGGCACTTGCAGTGACAGGGCCAGGACTGGGCCTGTAATTCTGTGTGCATGGTAAGGTGCTCTATGAGAGGGAGTGTCATGGTGAAGGTGCAAAAAGTAGTCCAACAGTAGTCCAACAGTGCAGCAGTGCAAGAATAAGGTCTAGAGACCATCATAAATAAATAGGGTTACAGCCATTCAGTATTATAGCAGAAGCCATTGGTCATGTGTGCTAAATAGCATGAAAAACAGTGTAGCAGTAAAACAGTAGTAAAACATTAGGCTGTGGACAGTAGTAAAACAGTAGTAAAACAGTAGTGGACAGTCAGTACTCAAACATGGAGAGGGTGGAGAGGCAGACAGACTATGCAGAGAAGTCTATATCTCCTCTTCCCTTTAGTGAAGCACTGAACAGTTCAATGGCCCTGGGGACAAATGACTTTCTCAGCCTGTCAGTTGTGCATGGCAGTGAGCAAAGTCTCCAGCTGATCAAGCTCTTTTGTTTTATAATAGTGCTGTGGAGTGGATGACACTCATTGTCCAAGATGTTGATCAGTTTGCTCAGGGTCCTTTTATCTGATATTGAAGTGATGCACTCCAGTTCGGCTCCCACGACAGAGCCAGCTTTCCTTACTAGCTTCTTTGTGCCTCCTCCACAGCATACCACAGCTTAGAAGAGGACACTGGCAACAACAGACTGGTTGTCGAGGAGCTTACTGCAGACATTGAAGGACCGCAGCCTCCTCAGGAAGTACAGCCTGCGCTGCCCTTTCTTAGAGTAGAGTGCTTCAGTATTTGCTGACCAGTCCAGTTTATTGTCCAGTTGTAAGCCAAGATACTTGTAGGTATTTACCACCTCCACATTGACCCCATCAATGGAGACTGGGCAGGTAGCAGAGCGGGCTTAGACCACCCAAATCCACCACCATCTCCTTGGTCTTCGAATTGTTGAATTGGAGGTGGTTGAGTTTGCACCACTGCACAAAGTTCTCCACCAGGCTTCTGTATTCATCCTCCTGCTTATCCCTGACACACCCCACAATTGCAGTATCATCTGAAAACTTCTGCATGTGTCATGACTCAGTATTGTAGCAGAAGTCAGATGTGTACAGGGTGAACAGTACTGGAGAAAGCACAGTTCCCTGTGGAGCTCCGGTGCTGCTGATCACAGTGTCTGAGAGACAGTGCTTCAATCTGACAAACTGTGGCCGCTCGTCAGGTAATCTGTAATCCAGGATACCAGGTGAGCGTCCACACCCATCTGCAAGAGCTTGTCTCCCAGCCTGAGGGGTTGGATGGTGTTAAAAGCACTTGAGAAATCAATGAACATGATTCTCCCAGCACTTTCCCCCTTGTCTAGGTGAGAATGTGTCCTGTGTAGGAGATAAGTGATGACCACCTCCTTGATGTCCCTGTCAAGGCTGCCATGGCCGTGGACACCTCAACAGGCACGGGCAAGGAGGCATCAGGCGGGGGCAGGGCGTAGGGGTGATGGGGGCTCAGATCGTTGGATATCACCGGGATGCAGAGCTGGAGAGACTGGGAGGTGGGGGTAGGGCAGGCACGCAAACAAGAGCAGTGTCTGGAGCTGGTGCAGGGCAATCGAACCTGTTGTAAAAGTGGTTCAACTGGTTCGCCCTGTCCAGGTCTCCCTCCACAGAGCTGCTGCTCTTCTTAAGGCCAGTGATGGTCTTCATACTGTCCCACACCTCCTTCATGTTGTTCTCCTGCAACTTCTGTTCCACCTTCCTTCTGTAGTCCTCCTTAGCCTCTTTCAGCTTATTCTTGAGTTCCCCCTGTATGCGCCTCAGCTCTGCCATGTCCCCCTCTTTAAACACCATCTTTTTCCTATTGAGAAGGGTCTTGACATTACTGGTTATCCAAGGCTTGTTATTTGGATAGCAGCGTACAGTTCTTGTGGGAACAACAAAAGTTCAGATAGTCAGTAGTGCAATTTGTGACCTCCTCTAAGTCCTCTCCATTCTGTAGCACACTCCAGTCAGTGGACTCACAGCAGTCTCTCAGAGCCTCATCCGCTTCTGGTGTCCAGTTCCTGAAGGTGCATGTGGCAACTGGTAGCCTCTGAACTTTTGGCTTGTAAATTGGCTGAAGATGAATGAGGTTGTGGTCCAACTTCCTATCACTATCACGTTTGCATACATGAGGTCTATTGTCCTGTTTTTCCTAGTTGGGCAGTCAACAAAACTGGTAGAAGTTTGTGAGGGTGGAATCCAGTGTAATGTGATTGAAGTCACCAGAGATCGCAAAGAAGGCATAAGTGTGTTGAGTTTGGAGCCTTGCAACTGTAGAGTGAATGACATCACACGCTGTGTCCGAGAGGGCTTGTGGCGGAACGTAAACACAGACAACAATAGCGCGCGAGAACTCCCTCGGCATGTAGTATGGTCGTAGACTGACCGCTAGTAACTCCATGTCCGTACAGCATACAGTCTCCTTCACTGACCGCTAGTAACAACATGTCCGGGATTGCACCATCTGTTGTTTATGTATAGCACCAATCCACCTCCCTTCTTTTTGCCAGAAAGTTTATTGTCTCTGTCCAAACGAGCTACACTGAAGCCGGGCAGCTCAATGTTAGCCGGGGGGATATGGCTTGTTAGCCACGTTTTTATTTATTTGCATGGCTAGGCTGATGCCCGAGACACCCCCTTAGAAAACCTGTTGGTAGCATCGGCTAACTAGCGTCAGATTTCAGAGTGCAGGGGACAAGCCGAGATGAGCTATGAGACATACGTTCACACTCGGTATCATGTTTCAACACACTTTAGGTTAGGGTTTCTCAACGGGGGCGGTACCCCCTGGGGGGCATTCGTACAACCTAGGGGGGCGCTGGGAACGTGAGAGTTTTTTATTTTTTTTTATTTTAAACTTTCATGGTTTTCACATATTTTTGGTGCAAAAATAGGCTACCTGAAATAAATAGGCTATTTTCATTCATGGCCCAGATAGCAAACATACACTGGGACGAAACTGGGCCACACCTACCTCAACGTCCGGCACGGATCTGCATAATGGACCTGATCCGGCGTCCAAACGCACATCGGTCCAAAATTGGTCTGGATCCGTTTGACGGATCTGGTACCAATAAGGGCTAAGACTGGCCCAGTTCCGTATGGTAGTCTGTGTTACTGACGTGTTCCAGATCTGCTTATCATATGCAATACGGGTCCGCTTATTGTGTGTGGTACGGACCCGTTTATCAGACATCAGCTGGCTTTATTTGACATGTGAAATGTGATTGGTAATTAGGCCTAATTATCCTGAAAAATCTGTTTGCTACACATTTGCTAACATGTTCGTTATAGGTTCACCCAGGCTAAAGTTCGTAACGTTTTCCCAACAGCTCAACTGATAAACATAAGCTAGGCTACAAACAAGAGGGGGGTAAAAAAAACTTTACACATAAGTGTCTAATTATTTTTTTATTCAACAACCTGGCTGTAGAAGTGCAATCCCAGACAAAGTTTAAGTCGTGTTAATTCCACTGTTCCCATCGATATTCAGGCTGTCTTCCTCAGTCATCTCCATGGTCAATCTGAAACAACACAAAATAAACATTAGCCATTTATTCCTTTTTGAAAATAGGTAGTCACAATTACACTCGTTTTTATCATCAGTGATCCTGTTAGCGTTATCAATGTTTTTTCCAAAATAGTTATTGTGATGGCTAAGGTAGTAGGCTAGCCCATATTGCTGGAAAGTATAACCTTAAAGTTATCAATCGCTCGGTTGCTTGTTGTCTCTGAATAAAACAGAGATAAAAAGCAGATAACCTACCTTGAAAAGTTGGGCTGTCCTAGTCCAACCCCAGGTTGGCAAATCATGTCAAAAGATTGATAGTGAGCAAACCAAAGATCCTTGATTAACGTTACTGCTTGGACTTCTGCATGCGTGGAAAGAATATGGGGTTGTCTCATAGCACTGTTAGATCTGACACAAACAACAATTGACTACTTTTACCACTGCTAGGTAATAATAAAAATAATGAAACGAACATATGATCAATATTGAGCCAACTATATCTTCTTTTCCAGCCTTACTGTAGAAATGAAGTGGCCATGGGAACATAGTGCACCCCCATGGTTTCTAAATTTGTGCCATTCCAAAATACCTTCTTTTTTTTTTTCAGTTGACAATGAAGTAGGGAAAGGACAGTCAATTTAGCAGAATCAGCACCTTAATTAATATCATTACCACCTGGGTCTGCTGTGAAAAAATGGTCCTTCGGTTCATATCCGTATCACAGGTTTGGGCCAAATCAGTGTTTTGTATTTTAAAAGCATCTCCTGACTTCCAGTTGAGTTGCGGAAATTGGACCTGGGACAAATCTGTAAACCGGTGATAAAACAGCATTGCTAGCAGAGCTGAAACCTGTATCAGGAGCAGACCTGGCCCACAGTCAGATACCGTATGTCCGCTACAGGCGGATCTAAAGGCTTTTATGCGGATCTGGCCCAAAGGAAATTGCTATCTGGGGGGTTTCTAACCCCTCTACCGTCCCAGCTACATTTTACTGTTTATCTATGCTCAGTGGTGCAGTTCGGGCCTGCACACGCCCGGACTCATGTCCCCCAGCCCCAGCTATCGTCATCTCTATAGTAACGCAGATAAACATGACCCAAGTTTGCGGCTTAACAGTTCAATAACCAATAAAAATGTACACAATTCACTGTGACGTCTTCATCTTTAATAAAACAACACAAACGAACATGGCGGATAGCAAGAAAAAGTGCCGACAGTACAATGCAAATTACATCAATTTTTACATGTTTTTTTTTTTTACCCAACCAGTCTCCTATTGCTTCTAAAAGTGGGCTAAATCTGCTTAATAACTAGATGTACCGCAGAGCGGTACAAAATATGACCGCCGCCCAGTCCAGCACATTTTTTCCACAAAAATAAATCACGCTGAAAGGCCTATATGATTCTAACTGTCGCACTAAATTGCATTATCCACACTCAATTCTCACTGGTATCTTCTAGAAAACAAGTACCAAAACATGATTAGTTCATAGATTTCACATGTAAAATTCATTTTATACAACCCCACCCCCATCGTGCCTGTTCATAATTCTGAGAATTCTTGAATTGTGTGCATGTGTGCGTGTACATGTTTATGTTTATGTGTGTGGGTGTGCGTGTGTGTGTGTGTATGTGTGCGTGCTTGTGTGTGTGCCTGCGTATGTGCCTGTGTTTGTGTGCATGCATGCGTACATATGTCTACTGTGTGAGTATGTGTCATACGTATGATTACTGTGAATGTATGTGTGCGTGTGTATCTGTTTATGCACATGTGTGCATATGGAAAGGGTTAACATGACCCCTGAAGGCAAACATACGGAACAAAATTGGTCATCCTAGGCCCTACAGTTCTCAAGATATTCACAGAAAACTGTGTCTGCCCTACCCTCCTTTCGGGGGGTCCAGTACCCCAGGTAAAAAAGTAGTATACTTTAGTGTGTTAGAAATATAATTAAAGTACATGAAGTATAAAGCAAGTATGCTTACACGTTTTGTACTTTATGTAAAGTATGTTTAATGTGTACTTTTAGAAAGTGTACTTCAAAGTAGATGGTATTAAGTTCAACTTCAGTGTACTAAAATTAAATATACTTATTGTGCAATATTCAAAGTGTTTTTGTAATGTACTTTTTAAAAGTGTACTTTGTTGTTAGTGTATTTTAAATGGTAAATAAGTTTATTTAATTTAAGTGTATTAAATTGCTAATACTTAAGAGTTGTAATATAGTGTACTTATGGAAAGTATATTTTTTGGTAGGCCTAATACATTGTTTGTATAGTTTCATAGTCATAGTATTAAGTTCAACTTCAGTGTACTAAAATTAAATATACTTATTGTGCAATATTCAAAGTGTTTTTGTAATGTAGTTTTTAAAAGTGTACTTTGTTGTTAGTGTATTTTAAATGGTAAAGAAGTTTATTTAGTTTAAGTGTATTAAATTGCTAATACTTAGAGTTGCAATATAGTGTACTTATGGAAAGTATATTTTTTTGGTAGGCCTAATACATTGTTTGTATAGTTTCATAGTCATCTCACCTTTAATAAAATACTAATGTGTGTAGCTTTTAGGCCTGATGTCAGCCGCATGGATGGCAATGTGCAATAACCTAGCCTAGAGACATACTGATCTATCAGTTTTGGTCATCAAATAATATTTTTATATTATTTTTATATTCTTTTGTTGATTTTGTGTCTTAGTAAGGTAGTAGCCTATACGTTTGTGATGTAGTAGAGGTTGTGAGAGGATGAATGTGGCATTTTGTTAAATTTATACACAGTTAAATGTATCAGTCCAGTTGACCAATAACATGGCTGTTTGAATTTGAAATGGAGTGGGCGGATCTGTGCAGCTTTCGAGCAAAACGTGGTGTGAGCAAACATTAACGTTATTTCATACAGTCTATGCTTGTAAGTTAACTTTATTTGCAAGACAGATGGACTGTAGAGGCCAGAAAATGCATACGTTTACGGTCCGTATTAGGTTTGTCCAAATTAAAGATACCATAAATTCTAGTCTGTGCCAGAGACGTTGGTCCTACAGAGCCAGAAGGACTCGTCATATGAGATAACAAGGACTGAAGCCAGTTGGATCTAAAGTGCCAAGTTATTCGTTATCAGGTGAGTCCCAAAGCATATTGTTAAATTATTCTGATGTAGCTTACTCTTTATGACCTTCGGTAGTCTTTGGAGAAGTTAAATTGATGGCTTAGCAATCTTTCAAGAGTTTGTTTTTATCCTTGCTAGTACAAGCTAGCAATGCCAGATCACGTTAGCTAATTTAGCTAACGTTAACATTATATACGTCGACCAGATCCCTATCAAGAAGAAAACTACATTAGCCTGCTTTGTGTTTGTGGGATTATTGACAAGCGTTGGCTAGCACTAACGTTAGACAAACTATGATGGAAGAAAGTGTGTTCTTTATTAAGCAACGTTTGCCTAAAGTTCACCAATGTTCTTTAATATTGTAACGTTTTGATAGCGAACCACACAGTTGTCCAATCAAAAGGTTTATTCACTGGGAACGAGAGCCGGGACACAGATAGACCAAGACACAGAACACAATGCAAACAGGGCAGGTCAAGCACGCACACACACTACACATACAGGGGAGGTCGCAGCCCCCCACACAAAAAGGATCACACACGAGAACTAAAAGGGAAACATGTCACACTAAAGACGCTAACTTTACACTTATAACTAAGGAGAAATACAGACATAAACCCCCCGATTGTTCACCCTCGAGTCCCAGCATGCCTTTCGGTGGAGAACGCTAACACAGTCTTTATGCGCCGACGCTACATAGCTCCCCCAACAAGCCGTTGCCGTCCTCGGCAACGACCACGAGGTAGCCACATGCTAGCGTCGGCGCGCGTCGCCCGCCACTCAGTCCAGTGCGACAGTTCCGCCAACTCACGTGGGGTGCACGCGCCGCAGGAGCTCACTCAACGGGGCGCCACGCTGCTAGCAATCCAGTTCGGGCGTGCTAGCAGCCACGTGGCCGACCCGCTCGTCACCAGCTCCCTCTCAGCAGCCGCCCTCAGGCTGCACTTTCCGCGGCGTGTCACCACGGCACTCCTCCTCTCCAGACGGGGCCCTAGGTGGCCTTACAACCGTCGACACTGTACCAAGCACCGGGGTTCGAGGGGGGCCAGATGAAGCTGCACCAACGCCACTCCGCTCCGTCGAGTCGCCGACCGGGACAGACAGGCACCGACTCCACAGCAACCGGACCGCGCTGAGCTCTCCCGCTGCAGCTACCGTCTTCGGCGTCCCTCCTCGTGTTGCCATCTCGCAGAGCCGTACTGCTCTGTTCCCGGCCCGTTCCACTCCTTCGCGGCCTCGGCGAAGGCACGACCCCCGAGATGGTCGTGCTATCGAACTCCACACAACGAACTTTTTTTTTCCTTTTTTTTTTAAAAAGGCGCCGGCCAACAGGCCAACTAGAACTAGCGCCTAGCACTGCACGGTGCCCCTCACACGCACCCAAAAGTTAGCACACACCAAAACAGTCACACACTAGAGAGTCCTTCCGTCGAAGCTGCCCCACCGTCGTGAGTTCGCTGCCCTCAGCGGCTCCGCCAACCGTCCATCGTCTAGGAACCTCTTCCTCGCCGCACTCCCTCTCTGTTCACGCGTCGCGGCTCGCCGTGGAGTCAGCGCCCAGGCCATCGCCGTCCTCTCCGCGAACGCTTCTTCAGGCTCCTCTTCCGGCAAGAACTTCTCCCATGGCCGCAGGCAGCTCCAACCGAAAGCTCCTCTCCTCCGTCGGCAGTAGCGATAGAAGGCCCCGAACTTTTCAGTAGCCCTTACAAGGGCTCTCTCTGCATCCTCTTGCGTGGGCCTCCACCCAGTGATGAGGTCTCCCGCTCCCAGCTGCTCCCGCTGAGTGGAGGCCATGTTCGTAAGTCGCTTCTGACACCAATGTAACGTTTTGATAGCGAACCACACAGTTGTCCAATCAAAAGGTTTATTCACTGGGAACGAGAGCCGGGACACAGATAGACCAAGACACAGAACACAATGCAAACAGGGCAGGTCAAGCACGCACACACACTACACATACAGGGGAGGTCGCAGCCCCCCACACAAAAAGGATCACACACGAGGGAGAACTAAAAGGGAAACATGTCACACTAAAGACGCTAACTTTACACTTATAACTAAGGAGAAATACAGACATAAACCCCCCGATTGTTCACCCTCGAGTCCCAGCATGCCTTTCGGTGGAGAACGCTAACACAGTCTTTATGCGCCGACGCTACAATATTATGTGTGGTGTAGGCTAAGTTAACTCACAGAAAGGAGGATAGTGCTAGGCTAGTCACACTTCACATTCATTAGGCATGCTAATGACATTGTAGCTGTTTTTTTCTTTAATCGTGGAGACATCTTTTAAAATGAGTCTACAGGACAAATTACATGCATTTTATGAAGTAGAACGTTTTTTTCCACCATTGATATTAGAGGGGGAATTAAACCTGGTGTTCTACTGAGTTAGTGCTATGAAGCTTAGGCTACATGATTGTTATTATGCCTTGGTTTATGCGATAGATTTAGTTTTTTTTTTAATTATTTAGCATTCAAGTTCATTTCATGGTAGTGTTTGTAATTTACCTAGTTTTAATCTGTAGCCTAACTATGTTTTTACAGGTGTTCCTGGACAGTTTTGAAACCGAGATGTCTGAACGCCTCAAATAATCAGCAGTAAAGGTATATTCTTCATCCAGGACCTTATCCCATTACTCTTAAAGCATAACTCAAGCCAAAATGCAACCTAGGGTCTTTTTGTGAATGTACCTGAGTCAAACTTTCGTTTGAAAGCATAATTAAGTCAGAAGCGCCACCATTAAGCTTGACTGTATTGTCGTTTCTGGGTCAAATGCCATTTTGAATGGGAGTCGTAGGGGCAGAACTATTTTGATACATGATGATTTTGATTCATTCATCAAAATAGTAGGCTAGTGCCCCTACGACTCCCATTTAAAATGCCATTTGACCCGAAAACGATAATACGGTTGTATTGGAAACAAAGGAATCTAAGGTAATCAAATGCAGAAAACAGGGTGGTTGCACTCATATCGGTGCCAAGGTGCACAACGCTTTAAGGAAAGACTACCTGGCCAGGTCTACCCATACCAGGATGGCAAACAGATGGTGTCAATACCTATTTGACCCATAAAAAGTAAATGTCAAATAGGTACAGATAATCTGTATTAATCTCATCATTGCCAATGGATTTATGTGTAAAATATTGTTTATCTTGTAAAATGTTTTCCATCTTCTTTCTGTTCACAGACAACAGAGACAAATTCTCTAATACCAAGGTCAATGCATTTGACTGCTGTCCAGCCCCGGGTTGCCACCGAAAACTTTATGCATCTTGGACTGGAAGATGGTGTGCTAGTAAGGAAGCTAGCTACCACAGCTTTTGCCACCACATCTCAGTATTGGAAGGGAAGTTCACTCACTGCACAACTCTACCAGCTGTACCTTTCCTCCTCAGCCATGATCCGTAACCACCATGGTTTTCTTTCTGGGCCAGAAGACTTTGCAAACAAATAAGCAATAAATGATCATGCATTACACATTTAGCCATGTTAGACTGTTAAGTTGTTGGCTGTAGGCTGGGTGTCCAGTAAACAATTTCAAGCTTAGAGGGCAAATTCTCTCACCTAGGAGGGTAAACAACTTTTGTTTTTCATGAAATCTGCATTTTGAATTGATGGTCTACCAATGAGGCTGTAGAGTATCGCGACACAATAGTGGCAAAAAGCACTTGCGCGATGAAACATGCATTCAGGTGTATTATATTATATATTATTTCACACACGTAGATATTAAATGTGTGCGCGCAAATTCTCTCTGCGCGTGCGCACTCAGAGGAAACTGCTCCCCAAGCATGAAAAAAAATGCTGCGAGCGAGGAGGAATCTGACCAGCGCTCCAAACAGCCACTCGAAAAATCTATGCATGTGAAATAATATAATACGGCCAAATGCATGTTTTATCGCATTACCACATCCAACTTGAAAAGATATGCTCAAGAGATCCATAACTTTCAGAAAAATGTTTTACTTTTGTTATGGATGAATATTATGTTTTGTTTTCATTCATGTCAATAAAATGTTTTTCTCATAATCAAAGTGTAATTTGTCATGTAACAGAATAGGTAGGAGAGTACTAATAGTACAATTTTAAAGCACACTAATATTATACTTAAATTGCATGCCTTTATAATGCTTAAAGTATCTTAAGACTATACTTTTATTAACATAACTGCAAACTTTCAAGGCACTTATTGTAGTCAGGAAGTACATTTGAAGTTAATTTAAAATATTACAGAAGCATGCCAAATGAATAGAAATGAGGATGATAAGAGTGTATTCAAAATACACTCCTACACTATTATTAGTTATATTGTAATGCCTTTTAAGTACATTTTCAATACACTTGGGATGTTACAAAATTGTACTGCGATTGTGTTTTGAATGCTCATAAAATCTGTTTTTGTATAATGTACTTAAGAACACTTAAAGTTTGAAAAAAGTTGTTCCATTTTAGCACACTAATTACACTCAAAGTATAGTCAAGTTGGTATTAAGTTGCACTTAATACATAATTCAATACACTTAATTACACTTGGATTTGACGAAAAAAGTACAAACGGTACTTAGTACACTTTCAAAAAGTATACTTTTAATAGTTTTTTTTTTTACCTGGGACAGCGGGGGGGCTACAGATCAAAACGAAAAATGATGGTTCCATGCTATCCATGTGGGGTTACATGCCCACCAAGTTTCGTCTACCCCGGTCTTTCAGTGCCCCGGGAATCATTGACGGAAATTTTGACATGCGAAAAAGAATAAAAAAAATAAAAAATCTGACTAAACCTATATGACCGCCGCTTCGCTGCGCGGCGGTCATAATTAGGAGGCACACATAAAGTTTACAAGCAGTTGCAAGTGTGGAAAGAAACAGACATATGCCAGCATAATTAAAAAGTAAAGTATTACATATATAACTCTGTTTCTAACAAATGCAGACAATACATTTGTCAGTTTACTTACAAGTATAGGCAATATATTTGCTCACATGGTTCCTATAATTATGACCGCCGCGCAGCGAAGACACAGTTCTCTATGAATATCTTGAGAACTGTAGGGCCTAGGATGACCATTTTTTTCCGTATGTTTGCCTCCAGGGGTCATGTTTACCCATTTCATGTGCACAAACAGATACACACACACACACACATACATTCACAGTAATCATACGTATGACACATACTCACACAGTAGACATATGTACACACAAGCACGCACACACACAAGCACACACACACACACACACACACACATACACACTCACACACACACACACACCCACACACATAACATAAACATAACACAAACAATCAAGAATTTCTCAGAATTATGAACAGGCAAGATGGAGGTGGGGTTGTATAAAATTAATTTTACATGTGAAATCTATGAACTAATCATGTTTTGGTACTTGTTGTCTAGCAGATACCAGTGAGAATTGAGTGTGGATAATGCAATTTAGTGAGACAGTTAGAATCATATAGGCCTTTCAGCGTGATTTCTTTTTGTGGAAAAAATGTGCTGGACTGGGCGGCGGTCATATTTTGTACCTCTCTGCGGTACATCTAGTTTACACAAGATTGATTTTTTGGCAGGTGTGGTTCACATTGGGGAAGAAGTACATTAGTTCAAGAAAAAACTGGGCTCCCCAAATTTACTCTAAGCTTTCTTGTGGAAAGTATGATTCATGTGTAGAATGGGCACACAAGCACAGGAAAGTTGTATCATTTTTGACTGTAAACAAAAAAAGTGTGACCAAGTTGAATAAATCACTCAAAATTCAAAGAAATTAGTCACAATGACTTTCATATGTTCAAATGCCTTTTGTGAAGGATACCATAAGGTCTTGAGGCAATCTGATGAAAAATGCCATATTTATGGTACAGGGAATGTGTAAATCGGTCATTTTTGACCAGAACAGTGTCAAGGTTAAGCACACTATGTGGATATTTGATTTAGTTTATATAGTATATTTAGTATTTTAGTATTTTTTTTTATCTTCTACTGTCTCTATTGTACAGTAGAGTTGTATGTAATGTATATTACTTTTTCTGCTGTATGTGCATGTTGTGTGATGTCTGTATGCTACTGAGACCTTGAATTTCCCCTGGGGATCAATAAAGTTTCTATCTATCTATCTATCTATCTATCTATATACTGTATCTATCTATCTATCTATCTATCTATCTATCTATATATATATCTACTCTATCTATCTATCTACATATCTATCTATCTATCTATCTATCTATCTATCTATATACTGTATCTATCTATCTATCTATCTATCTATATATATCTATCTACTCTATCTATCTATCTATCTACATCGTGCCAATCATGTGTTGTGATCTCTCAGCTGGAGCGAGGTTGGTGTCATGAAGCATTGCGCATGCGCATTTCGACGGCCTCAGTGTCAGGAAGTATAACAAGTGTAACGAATTGCTTTACTGCATTCAAATACACATACACGCCAGGCACCGGCTAGAAAAAGTTAGCGATGGAGTTTCTCCGACATTCGTCATGACAGAGCACGCGAATAAGCCAAAAACCGAAAAAAACAGTAAGGAAATTGCCAATACTGCATAGTTTACCTTTAATGTCCTCTCTATTTTTGATTTAATAAATTACTTTAATAAAGAAGTTGTGCCTCATTCTGTGTTGCGGCCCACGAGCGGTTTTTAACATGATAATCTGAGCATCTATAGATCTGTGGGCAGACTCCCGAGGTGAAGTGTGACCCATGGGCTGAAAGTGAGATGCTGGCTGTATAACAACACAAGGTCCCCGGTTATGGACAGATATGGGTCATGGCTGTGAAATACAGTATCAGGTCATGGGTGTGTAATACAGTATCAGGTCATGGCTGTGTAATATAGTATCAGGTCATGGCTGTGTAATATAGTATCAGGTGGGTGTGTAATATAGTATCAGGTCATGGCTGTGTAATATAGTATCAGTGTGTTCCTCGCTGGTGGAACACACTGCCAGTTCCTACAAGGGCAGGGACATCCCTCTCCATTTTCAAAAAACTCCTGAAGACCCAGCTCTTTAGAGAACATCTCCTCTCATAGCAACACTTACAACAAGTCTTGCTGATCGATCCTAGCACTCACCAGCCGTCTTAAACTGACACGTAACTGTTAAAAACAGCACTCACTGATGCACTTATTCTTACTGTACTCTAATGTTTTTTAAATTGTCCTAATATTGTTGAGAATTGCTCTAAACTTAAACTGTTTACCATGTTGTTAGTCGCTTTGGCTAAAAATGCGTCAGCCAAATGTAATGTAATGTAATGTAATGTAAAGGTGGGAGTGTAATAAAGTATCAGGTCATGGCTGTGTAATATAGTATCAGGTCATGGCTGTGTAATATATTATCAGGTCATGGCTGTGTAATATAGTATCAGGTGGGTGTGTAATAAAGTATCAGGTCATGGCTGTGTAATATAGTATCAGGTAATGGCTGTGTAATATAGTATCAGGTCATGGCTGTGTAATATAGTATCAGGTGGGTGTGTAATATAGTATCAGGTCATGGCTGTGTAATATAGTATCAGGTCATGGCTGTGTAATATAGTATCAGGTGGGAGTGTAATATATTATCAGGTCATGGCTGTGTAATATAGTATCAGGTGGGTGTGTAATATAGTATCAGGTCATGGCTGTGTAATATAGTATCAGGTAATGGCTGTGTAATTTAGTATCAGGTTATGGCTGTGAAATATAGTATCAGGTGGGTGTGTAATATAGTATCAGGTCATGGCTGTGTAATATAGTATCAGGTCATGGCTGTGTAATATAGTATCAGGTCATGGGTGTGTAATATAGTATCAGGTCATGGCTGTGTAATATAGTATCAGGTGGGTGGATATAGATATGGACTTACATAAAAGCCTTAGCTGGCATTGTTTTCTCTGCACTCCCTCTCTGTAACAGATGTAACACACACACACACGCACACGCACACACACATATACACTCCACCATCAGCTTGGGATTTAGAGGGGAAATTAGTTTTTTTTTCCATATAGTTAGAGTTAGACAGGAAAACTTCTGCAAAGCACTTAAACTTATATCAAACTCAGAATATGTCAAAGATAGGCAATCTTCTTGTTATTTTCTGTGGAGGAAAGCAAATTTTTCCAGCTATCTATATAAATGACCTTAAATGCAGTTAAGGGAAATCAAACTTGTGTGAGCGCACAGACTTGGTGTTTGTTTTTGGAGGAGCGGAGTGGCTTCCCCATAGACTGTGGAGAGGCGGCGGAGGAGCTGTATCTCTTCCCTGCAGCCTCCCCTCTATCTGAGAACGCATTAAAAACAACACAAAAACAAAAACTCATTAGCGCGTGCAAAAGAGACGTTAGTCAGCGCGCGGATTGGAAGAGGACAGCGCTACACAATAACTCCTTTGGAACAGAGCTGCCATGCTGGCTGGCTTTGCTTGTGCAACCTGAAGAGAAAACACAACATTTAATAATACACGTAAATCCTCAAACAGGTTGTTTTGACAATGATTGTTGCTTGTAACATTCAGAGCTGCGTTTGTCCCCCCAGGCCCCACTTAGGATGTAGTCAACTCTCTGTTAGCCAGCGTACTGGCATGAGTGAGTGAAAGTTGCCATATCGCTACCTTAGAATAATAAGGTTATACACACACATTATACCATGATCAGTGTCATGTACACATCAGAACATGATCACATACACACATTATCATCACAGCCACACACATTATACCATGATCACAGTCATGCACACATTATACCATGATCACATACACACATTATCATCACAGCCACACACATTATACCATGATCACATACACACATTATCATCACAGCCACACACATTATACCATGATCACAGTCATGCACACATCAGAACATGAACACATACACACATTATCACAGTCATGCACACATTATTTACTCTCCTATTTGTCTATATTATTTATGCTGGTCTCTAGACCTTACTCTTGCACTGTTGCACTGTTGGACTAATGTTAGACTACTTTTTGCACCTTCACCATGACACTCACTCTCTTGAGCACCTTGCCAGGCACACATAACTAAGGACTATGGTTGGACTACTGTTTGCAACGAGTAGTAGTGGAGGTGTGCACATCCCCACCGGTGAGGTGCAGGGCAAATGGAACTAGAACTGCAAAGGAATGAAATGCCCGCACTCTGCTAAAACTCCCATATATTTAATGTGTTGCTGGACTACTGTTTGGACCTTCACCATGACACTCACTCCTTTTAGCACCTCACCAGTCCCGGCCCTGTCACTACAAGCGTCTTATGCTTGATTACCCTCAAGCACATTGGACTTTTCTTAATTTAACTTTTTTAACTTGTTTTGTTAGTTTTCTTATCTTTCTTATCTTCTACTGTCTTTATTGTACAGTGGAGTTTAGTTATATGTTTATACTTATACTTATGTGTACCATTTCTGCTGTAAGTGCATGTTGTGTGTTATGTCTGTATGCTACTGAGACCCTTGAATTTCCCCTTGAGGATCAATAAAGTATCTATCTATCTATGTATCTATCTATCGATCTATCTATCTATCTATCTATCTATCTATCTATCGATCTATATACTGTACCATGATCACAGTCATAACTATACCAACTATAATAAATATTACAAGCAATATGTCAGTACATCAAAATGTGAGTTTCATTCTCCCTATCTATCCTGCTATCATAACACACACACACACACACACACACACACACTGCATAAAGCTAAGGTGTTGAATGCACGCTGAATGCACCTCTAGCCCAAGTCCAGGAGCTATACTGCCCTTGAAGCTAAACTGTGTCTCCCCTACGCAGCAGGTCAGAGAGCCAGGTAACAGGTCAGGACGTACAGTACACATGCACTTCACATTTCAGCCTGTGTGTGGTCTCTGGATCTTTAACCCATGGCCCAGTTTCATTTATTCATTTTGATTTGGACTGTGCTTTGTACTTGCAGAACCGCTTTGTACTGTACTTGCAGAACCTCTTTGTACTTGCAGAACCGCTTTGTACTTGCAGAACAGATTTGAACAGTTACGTCTCTGTGTGTCGGAGGAGAAGAGTGAGGGGAAAAAAAGCTCAACAGCTGTCGACAGAGCAGTCTAGATCTCTTAGTTGTTCAATCACAACACACACACGCACACACACACACACACACCAGTGCCCAGCATGAACAGATAAGCAGAAACATCCAGCTGTCTATCAGCACTCTTTGAGAATAAAAACAGAGACACCACCAATGAACAACCATCAGGCACAGAGAGAGAGAGAGAGAGAGAGAGACTGGAGAAATACACCCCCAGTCAACTCAGACAGAGAGAGAGAGAGAAAGAGAGAGAGAGAGAGAAAGAGAGAGAGCGATTGACAGACAGAAATCCTATGTAAATAATGATCCAGGTCAGTTGAGCCCAAGCGTTGCTCAGACCCTATTGCGTCTGGCTAAAAGCCAAGTTTGGTTGCTGAAGCGATGACTAATTTCTGGTGCATGGTTAGCAGCTGTCCCGCTATCGTTCAGACATCCTGCCCTATTAGGAGCCGAAGTCTCTCTGCAGTGATAAAGAGTCCGGTTCAGCTGAGGGCTTTGAGTGATTAGGTTGGAGTTTTTCCTCGTGTGAAGCTCCCCAGCAAATCAGTGTATTGCTGTCTCTCAACTATGTGAGAGGTTTGATGTATAATTTACCCCGTGTGATCTTAGATGCTTAAACAGACGATGGCCCTGAGAGGAGACCCGTTAGTGAAGCGTATCCTCGTGTGCTGTTCCACTGGCATGCCAAGTCCTTTTTCTTCTCCTGTGTCAGTTATACTTCAACCTCTCACTTCAAAGTATAGGCAATGTAAGGTCACAGAGATAGTCTTTCACTCCAAAATTATAAGGGCTTATTCCATCCTCCTCCTCTCTCTGGCTTGCTGTCTGTCTGATAAGAACATCCACATTTGAGGATAATGACTGAGCTTCTACTAATAACCTCCTACACTCTTTCAGGAAAAAGAACTCATCTCCTTCCTCTAGCTGAGAGTATGCTACAGAAATAAGCACACTCCTGTGCATACTCACTTTAATGTCAAACGACTAACATTTGCATCACCGAACACTACTTGCATTACGTCTTAGTTGAACAGACTGATAGTTACTATTTCACTTACTATTGATTTTATGATATGGTCCCCACTGTTGGAACTCTGTCATGTCAAATGTCCCATTTTATTTTTGAGGACAGACTCAAGCCTCGTGGGCAGCGACGATACCAGTGTTCCTCAATTACCACAAATTCCTGGAGAAATCTTCTTCCATTCTTTAGAGACATTTTCTTTTTCTTCCAGCTGCCTGAAGGGGTTGTGCTCTATCATTCTCTTTCAAATGAAATAGCTCAAAGGTGGACTGGAGTAGGCCAGACCGTCTACCTTTCACCTTCTTCTTTAAAAACGTATCTGAGTTTGGCAAGGGGGTTTGGATCGTTATCATTCTGGAATATCCCTCTTCTGTGCAGCCGTTGGAAGTCATCTTGTCAGCCAGTGTCTTGGCATATCCACAGGCATTAGCTTAATGCTGCTGTCTACAAAATGTCATATCTCCTACTTGTCAACTTTTACATTACATTTACATTTAGCAGACACTTCTTGACCAAAGTGACTTATATATGTCAGCTATATAACAAGGGATCACATTGTCCCCAGAGCAACTTGGGGTTAAGTGTCTTGCTCAAGGACACAACGGTAGTTCACTAGTTAACTAGTGAGCATGTCCTGTTCCATTACTAGTGAACTAGTAAGGCCAAACATGTCAACTAATTAACTAGTGAAGGCCAATTTGTCACTAGTTAACTAGTAAGAGTACAGTTTTGCATTACAAGTGAACTAGATAGCTCCAAAAACAGCCACTAGTGTGAGTGTGTGTCTTGTGCACACTAGTTAGCTAGTGAGCTGCTTCACTGCCACACATGCAAACTAGTGGACAAAAATGGTCAGCTTGTATGTGTTTTTAGGTGTAACTAGTTTACTAGCGAACGAAATATGTATGTCACTAGTTAACTTGTAAGGCCCAGAACACCCTCACTAGTAAACTAGGGGGTATTTTGGCCTTTACATGTTAACAAGTGACCGTTTTGGCATCTCACTAGTTAACTAGTGGGGCTGAAATGGCCTTCACTAGTTAACTAGTGGGCGTTTTAGGACACACTAGTAAACTAGTGACACTTTTTGCACCTCACTGGTAAACTAAAAAATGGAAAGTGAAATAGAAAGTGCCATCACTAGTTCACTAGTGGGTGTTTTGGTGCACACTAATAAGTTAGTGACACTTTTTAGACCTCACTAGTTAACTAGTCGGCATTTGTGTATTCACTAGTTAACTAGTGATCAGTTTACAAGTGTCACACTGAAGCCACTAGTTTACTAGCTAAAGTTCCTTTGGCCAGCATGTTAACCTGTGTGCCACATGCAAATGTTGTGGGTGGGATTTCGTGAAATTCTACGCTGTGATTGGTTGTCATGTTCTATTTGGACATAGGAAGCCAATATAAAGCCTCAATTTCCAGAATTCTCCGCCTCCTAATTTGAATTCTGCGCCACTAGTTGACTAGTGTAAATTATTTTGTCTTCAACTAGTTTACTAGTATACATTTATGACCTCACTAGTTAACTAGTTTGGACAAAGGATGCATCAACTAGTTAACTAGTGAGCCTGCTGCCATCACTTAGCTAGCTAGTAAGCCATTTATGGTTCACTAGTTAACTAGTGACATTGACCTACTCCAACTAGTTAACTAGTGAGGAGTTATGCTTTCACTTGTAAACTTGTGCACATTTTTGGCTGTCACTAGTTAACTATTGTGGCCCAAAAGCCTTAATCTAGCTATCTAGGATGATTTTTACCCTCACTAGTTAACTAGTGAAGCCAAAAATGTGTTCACTAGTTAACTAGTGAGCATTTTGGCTCCCACTAGTTAACTAGTGTGCATATTTTGGCCCTCACTAGTTAACTAGTTCACACAAACATGGCTCACTAGTTAACTAGTTGACAAAAATGGCGTACATGTACATGACAATTATGCCTGATATCAAGATATCAGAATAAATGTTCAATCAGCTTGCCATATGTATGTGTCTGTAAGTGGCATGAAGAGTCTAATCAACCTGTGCTGTGCTCTGTCTGTGTTTATGAGAGCTGAGGGCGTTTCTTAGGTCATCCCCACACCTGGCACACACATTAGTACAGCACTACTGTACATTGTTTGCATTAGCACATAGCTTAGCAACAGTAATACACACATCATAACATAATTACTGTATACTAATACAAATATTATATTAAAGTATGATTACAGCCCTACACTCATTAGAACATCATCATAATGTGTGGGGTGTCCTATAACCACCCCCCCCCCCCCCCCCCACACACACACACACACACACACACACACACACACACACACAAACGCATAAAACAAATAATAATAACTTGATTAAACTTACCATGCACTTCCCTTTCTTCTCTCCTCTGTCTTCTTCTTCTACAACTCTCTCATCCAACTACACTTTGACTTGTAGTACTGACCTTCAACTACACTCCGACTTGTAGTACTGACCTTCAACTACACTTTGACTTGTAGTACTGACCTTCAATTACACTCTGAGTAGTAGTACTGACTCGTCCCTTCTTACTTTTGCACTCATCCTCTGGTATTAATATTGATTGATGTAGAATTAATTGCTACCTAAGGTCTCCTCTGCATTGTTGCTTGAATGTTATTCCTTATTTTTGGAAGTCACTTTGGACAAAAGTGTCTGCTAAATGAATAAATGAGTAAATGTATGTAAATGTATATGCATACACACATTAAAACATAATTACAGTTCCACATATTAAAACATAATTACAATTCGGCGCATTAGAACATTTCCAAAATGGTGTTTTAATCCTGTCAGCACACCCCACGCCCTGACACTCACTCCTCAATACATCACAGACAGTGTGTGTATAAACTGTGTGTGTGTGTGTGTGTGTGTGTGTGTGTGTGTGTGTGTGTGAAAGTACAAAGATGTGTGTATGTGTCACCCATCAAGGCTCTGAAGCAGTTTCAGAGGCTGTGGTGTTGGCAGGATGCATGTGGGGCATTGGCCGATAAAAAACGAGCCTCGGTCACTCAGGGCCACTGAGACTGCAACACCCTGGCTGACCGCTTGGATTCTGTCACGAAGTGAGTAGACCAAAGGCTGGGCTGTCACTGAGGCATAACACACACATACACACACACACACACACACACACACACACACACACACACACACACACACAGCATCTGAAAGAAATTGATAGGGGAAAGAGACAAACACAAAAAAGAATCTGGGAAATGTGCACACACACACACACACACACACATGCAGACACACACACACACACACACACACACACACACAGCATCTGAAAAAAATATCTGTCAGAAATACACACATAACACTGAGTTGTTGATTCAGAAACACACACACACACACACACGCAGGCACGCACACACACACACACAAACAAACACACACACACATGGCGTCTGCCGGCAACACTAGATGGTCAGACATGACAGTCCAATCCAACCAAACAGTAATAGTTCATCCAAAAGCATTTTATTTCCGCCTGCAAGCCAGGGGCTATATCGTTGACACACACCTGCTTCCCACAGAAAATGATAGCCTGACGAGAGGGCCTGGACTTCAAAGGCTGCCCAACATTTGTGTCAAGGATTCCAATCCGTAGTGGCATAATCAAAGCCTTCCGGACACTATCTCAGTCTTCTTATCAAAAGAGCAGCTTTGGGCTTTGCACCAAAACACTGCTGGGAACCTTCAAGAAAACACATTTAGAAAATCTCCCTACAGCTGGGTTTATTTTGAAGGGGAGGAGGTGCCCATGAAGAAGTCAAAAAATATACAGCAATTTCTTAACCAGAAACATATGGGGGTATATGCAATCTACTGATAATAAACACAGAGATTGTATCAGAGTCAGGAGGAGGTAAGTCCACTGAGGGGTCCATGGTATCCTCATATACGGACTTGCATAAGGTAGAGGTGTATGTCGTATCCTCATATACGGACTTGCATAAGGTAGAGGTGTATGTCATATCCTCATATACGGACTTGCATAAGGTAGAGGTGTATGTCATATCCTCATATACAGACTTGCATTAGGTAGAGGTGTATGTCATATCCTCATATACGGACTTGCATAAGGTAGAGGTGTATGTCATATCCTCATATACAGACTTGCATAAGGTAGATGTTTATGTCATATCCTCATATAATATGAACTTGCATAAGTTAGAGGTGTACAGTATGTCATATCCTCATATACGGACCTGCATAAGGTAGAGTTGTATGTCATATCCTCATATACGGACTTGCATAAGGTACAGTAGATGTGTATGTCATATCCTCATATACGGACATGTACACAAATAACACTGTACAGTAGTAGTACTGAAAATTGTGTTGTTGTTGATGTTGTTCTTATTGTTATTATGACCGCCGCGCAGCGAAGCGGCGGTCATATAGGTTTAGTCAGATTTTTTTTTTTTTTTTTTTCTTTTTCGCATGCCCAAATTTCTGTTGAACATGAACTAATCATGTTTTGGGACTTGTTGTCTAGCAGATACCAGTGAGAATTGAGTGTGGATAATGCAATTTAGTGAGACAGTTAGAATCATATAGGCCTTTCAGCGTGATTTCTTTTTGTGGAAAAAATGTGCTGGACTGGGCGGCGGTCATATTTTGTACCGCTCTGCGGTACATCTAGTTGTTATTATGACCGCCACGCAGCGAAGTGGGGGTCATATAGGTTTAGTCAGATTTATTTTATTTTTTTCATTTTCGCATGTCCAAATTTCCGTCAAGGATTCCCGGGACCCTGAAAGACCGGGGTAGACAAAACTTGGTGGGCATGTAACCCCATATGGATAGCATGGAACCATCGTTTTTCGTTTTGATCTGTAGCCCCCCCGCTGGACTGCACCCCCCGAAAGGAGGGTAGGGCAGACACAGTTTTCTGTGAATATCTCGAGAACCGTAAGGTTTAGGAGGACCATCTTTTTTTTGTATGTTGATCTCAAGGGGCCATGTCAACCCATTCCATAACCACTCATTTCATGTATAGCGCCACCTAGTTAAACACAAAAAAGTAAAAATGAGGTGTTGTAATTGCAGGTATCTGTGACCTAACATAGTCAAACTGCACGAAATTGGAAGTGTAGGATCATTATGACACCCTCTGAATGCACGCCAAGTTTCGTGGAATTCCGTTCATGGGGGGGCCACACAATAAATTAATTTATGTTACTATACACCAACTGGCCTGTAGGCGGCCGGAGACAGTTTTCTGTGAATATCTCGAGAACCGTAGGGCCTAGGAGGTCCACTTTTTTTTGTATGTTGGTCTTAATGGGGTATGTCAACCCATCCCATTACCACTTATTTAATGTATAGCGCCACCTAGTTAAAAATTAAAAAGCAAAGAATTAGGTGTTTTCATCACAATATCTCTGGCTGACATGGTCAAAACTGCACGAAATTGAAAGTGTAGGATCATTATGACACCCTCCGAATGCATGCCAAGTTTTGTAAACTTTCGTTCATGGGGGGCCTTACAATAAAATAATTTATGTGTACATTTAGTGACCGTACACCAACAAGGATTCCCAGGACACTGAAAGACCGGGGTACACGAAACTTGGTGGGCATGTAACCCCACATGGATAGCATGGAACCATCGTTTTTTGTTTTGATCTGTAGCCCCGCCACTGTACTGGACCCCCCGAAAGGAGGGTAGGGCAGACACAGTTTTCTGTGAATATCTTGAGAAACGTAGGCCCTAGGATGACCAATTTTTTCCGTATGTTTGCCTCCAGGGGTCATGTTAACCCATTCCATGTGCACACATGTGCATAAACAGATACACACACACACACATACATTCACAGTAATCATACGTATGACACATACTCACACAGTAGACATATGTACGCATGCATGCATATGCACAAACACACATACGAAGGCAAACACACAAGCACGCACGCACACACACACACACACACACACACACACACACACATAAACATAAACATGTACACGCACACATGCACACAATTCAAGAATTTCTCAGAATTATGAACAGGCAAGATGGGGGTGGGGTTGTATAAAATTAATTTTACATGTGAAATCTATGAACTAATCATGTTTTGGTACTTGTTGTCTAGCAGATACCAGTGAGAATTGAGTGTGGATAATGCAATTTAGTGAGACAGTTAGAATCATATAGGCCTTTCAGCGTGATTTATTTTTGTGGAAAAAATGTGCTGGACTGGGCGGCGGTCATATTTTGTACCGCTCTGCGGTACATCTAGTTATAGTAGGCGTTGTTGTTGTTATAGCAGTGGGGTAGTAGCTGTATTAGTAATGGTATTAAGTAGGAGGAAGAGGATATTTGCTGCGCTTTGGAGAACATGTCTCTGGGGGTGACTACATGACTGGTGTGTGTTGTGATGGTGTCTAGCGATCCTGAGGGGGCAATACAGAGGCGTGTGGAGGGTAATGGGGGCATTTCTGGGCGTCACACAGTTCAGGTGGAACGCACGCCCACATGCCCTGGCATCTGCCTGCTGAGCTGCCATTAAAGAAACAAACTCTCCCACTGTGTGTGTGTGTGTGTGTGTGTGTGTGTGTGTGTGTGCGTGTCTGTGTTTGTGTTTGAGTGTGTGTGTGTGTGTGTGTGTGTACATGTGTGTCTGTATTTGTGTGTGCAGTGTGTAGGTGTGTGTGTGTGGTGTGTAGGTTTGTCCGTGTGTGTGTGTGTGCGTGTCTGTGTTTGTGTTTGAGTGTGTGTGTGTGTGTGTGTGTGTGTGTGTACATGTGTGTCTGTATTTGTGTGTGCAGTGTGTAGGTGTGTGTGTGTGGTGTGTAGGTTTGTCCGTGTGTGTGTGTGTGCGTGTCTGTGTTTGTGTTTGAGTGTGTGTGTGTGTGTGTGTGTGTACATGTGTGTCTGTATTTGTGTGTGCAGTGTGTAGGTGTGTGTGTGTGGTGTGTAGGTTTGTCCGTGTGTGTGTGTGTGTGTGTGTGTGTGTGTGACTGAGGGGGGTAAACAGTTAAACAGGAAGGAGCTATAAGGGGTGTGCACCCCATGTCCCTCGTCTTGTAAGGTTCTGTGGGTGGGTTGCACACATGGGGGTGTGTGTGCGTGTTCAGATGCAAGTCTGTTGGGGTGTGTCTGTACCTCAAGCTGTGTGTGTGTGTGTGTTGAGGGAGTGAAGGGGTTGAGTTGTGTGTGTCTTGGTGTGTCTGTACCTCAGTGTGTATGTGTGTGTGTATTTTAGGGGGTTGTAAGATGAATACACCCCATGTTGTCCATCTTGTAAGGTACTGTGAGTGTACACGATTGCATGTGTGTGTGTGTGTGTGTGAAAGACAGTGGGGATGAACTTTAAGGTGAATACACCCGTGACGCTCATCTTGTAGGGTACTCTGTGGTGCACACATTGGTTTGTACATGCGCCTGTGACGTGTGTGTGTGTGCGTGTGTGTGTGTACCCCAGCTTGGCAATCTTGTAAGAGCTCAGCAGGGACATGTGTATGTGACTGTGTACCCCAGGCTGCTTATCTGTTTGATGCTCAGTAGGTGTGCACGGGTGTGTGTGTGTGTGTGTGTGTGTATGTGCGTGTGTGTGTGCGTTTGCGCCCCAGGTTTTTCATCACCCTATGCTCAGTGGGTGTGCACGGGTGTGTGTGTGTGTGCGTGTGTGTTTGCGCCCCAGGTTTTTCACCGCCCTATGCTCAGTGGGTGTGTCATATTCTGTGTCTTTCCTCTGAGACTACTATTTGCTTGTTTGTGTGTGTGTGTGTGCAAACAATGATGCCACACTCCTGAGCTTTGCTTTATCTCACTGCTGTGTTCTTATACAGATCATCTGGTGGAGCAAGTCTCTAACGACACCATAATTCCATTGGCTTGACGTTCAGGGAACATATATAGCGTATAAAAACACAGTAAAATACTGTAAATCACGTCTGACGGCTTCTACTGATGGCGTAGAGGTAGGCAGTCATACCACAGTTTCCACTATGGCTACACTATGTAGATGCAGGTAAGCTGTTGATTTTACCCGAATTTACACGTTTGAACAATTCTTCTAAGATCTTCTTGTTCATCTAAGTACAGTATTCATGTGAGGGTAACTATGGATGTCTTCCTTCAGTGTCATGTATGTAATGTATTTACTCATTTTGCATGACAATTATACGCTGTATAAATGTAATATGTTGTTGTAGTTGCTGAAATGAAGATGAAGACAATAATTGAAGGCTGGAATCTTTATTTCTCTTGTTGCTCCTAGATACTTATGAAGTCATATGGATGTGTGCTCCTTTTACTAGTGTGCTCATTTGACTGAATTGTGCTCTCATTGTGCTCTCAATTTAGTGAACTGTGTGGATTGACGTATCTGAATAACACAATTAATAAAACAATATTATTTGCAGCTATTATGTCCACCCTAACAGCAGATCCTGTATTTCTTCTGTCAATGCAGTACAATCATTCCTGTCCAATTACACATACTGGAATGGGCATTTGAGCATTTACCCCTGCGTAGGCCATCTCTCTTAGACCTCTGATAGGCTGCATCCCTGTGACTTCTTTCCGTCTAAGGGACCGTTCGTTATTTATAAACGGGATCACCGGAGGGATTTTGAGTGCTTCATCAGAAGTTGCATGACCCTCCCCTGCCTGCAATACAATTTTCAACGATCCTCCAGCAGCATTTTCAAAAATGACATGACCCTCCCCGGCCAATTGTTGATGTCTTCCGCCCACGCTGTTACGCGCTATGATGACACATCAACATATGCTATCGTCCTAAAATCAACCTCTGCTTTCTGATCTTACACATCACACTTCACCAAGATGGTGGCCATTTCAGTAGATTTACTCCCTAACATTGTAGTGGAAACACAATATGGAAACTAAATGCACACTTCCTGCAACTGCATTAGCCTACTTGAAAAGTTACTCCTCTAGTAAGTATTCACATGAAATAAAACAATAAAGCATTGAGACCATTCAACAAAGCACACTGGGTAATAACAAATTCAACACATGAACTTGTTGCTATGGACTCGTCTCTAGGCTTCCTCAGTCATTGTAAAGCTGCCGAAGCTGAACATTATCCAAAACTCAATTTCTCAGACGAGCGTCAATTTGGGAGCTTGCTACACTCCTTCCTTCTCAAATGACTTGAAAAGGCCGTTTGCACAATTTCACAAATAATCACAGGGACCGAAAAATACCTAACATGCCAACTTTTTCCAGGTTTATCATTTTAACGTTTCCCTGCTGTCTTGCCGTTTTAATATTTTCCCGTAGAATATCCCATATTACTGTAATACTCATAACATTAGTCCTGCATTCTGGCCTGTCTCTGTGTTGTCCTGTTGTTACCCCTTGCCCTTCCAGTAAAACAGTATTCAAATCATCGTTTTGCTTGCTTGAATGCGAACTCAGAGTGATGTTAACCTAGGCCTATTTAAGTTAACGACGTGGTTGTCGTGAGAGCAAGATTCATTAGCGCTTGCGGTGTTCGGCATACGTGCGCACCTGCCAGGCTACTCAGCTAGGCAAAGAATTCCCCCTGTATATTCACTCCAAGTTGGCCTACCATAACTTACCAACTACACTGTAGACCATAAACTGGCTATTTATATGACCAAATGTATTTGTTCAACTTTATGAAGCAGAATTACGCACTGCTACTTGGAACGTAGGGCTAACACATTTTTGTTGGCAGGAGAATGACAGCGATTAAAAAATTGCACTTGTTGCTGGTTACCAATAAATACTATATATTTTTTTGCAACAACAAAAACAGAAAGGATGGAGACAGCAAAGCTAGAGATGGGCAGGAACAAGGTCAATTGGTAGAAATGCTTGTCAAAACGTTAGGAGCTGGATGTGTGGATGAATGAAGCACAAGTATGCTTTGTGTTAAGCATGCACACTGTTTAAAGTTAGGCTACTCGGTAAACTACAAGTAAACCAAAGTTAAATTTAGCTTTTTTAGGGCTGGATAAAGTTGACCAAATGGATATAGGCTGTTAGGCGTGAATAAAGTAGGCTACTTTGTTGCTCCAACCCTTCCAACGTTAATGGGGACGAATGTTGACATTTTCCGTATTTTGCGTGAGAAACCCGGGAAATCTCCCTCATTTTCATTGTTCAATGTTGACAGAGCTATGGAACGAAAGAGAACGTTATATGGCGACAGAAATCAACAATCAAACAAGCCACTTTGATTTTTTGCTGTTTTCATTACTACAAAAGATGGGTGACCCTCCCTCCTAGACAAAAAAATGTTAGGTGACCCTCCCCTCAACAAAGAATAAAAAGACATGACCCTCCCCTATTTTCCTCCGGTGACCCCGTTTATAAATAACGACCGGTCCCTAATGGAAATGTCAGTTCAATCTTGTGCTGTGTAAATGCCATGTTGTTTTTCCATTTCTTCATTATATTGCATCGACCTGCCTGCAAGCCGTTCTTTTTCAAAAGAATCCTTTTGGTCATGATTGACCTCTCCAGGCATGGGCCTCTTCAGAGTGATCGTCATCCTGGTCTTGATTGACCTCTCCAGGCGTCGGCTTCTTCAGGGCGATCCTCGTCTTGGTCATGATTGACCTCTCCAGGCGTGGGCTTCTTCAGGGTGAGCCTCATGTCCTCCTTTTCTTGTTCTGTTCACATCTACCTCGCAGCTAGAACTGAAATCTGTTCTAGTGCTAGATCTGTGCTAGAACTCGAACATTGTTCGTGTACACATACTGTAGTTTACTAAAAATAACTCAGTCCTTGACTGGCAAGATGGCGGCGAGCAGAAGTGAGTTGTTCAAAACCTTTCTGTTAGTAAACTCTGTGTACACAAACAAAGTTCTCAATGCTCAAGTTTATGTGTAGAGACATTGATGATACTTCGATCAAAGTTTCATGTTGTGTCGAGTCTTCTTAGTGTTTTAAAAATTGCGATTTTGACACGATCATGTATCAAAATAGTAGTGCCCCTACGAGTCCCATTCAAAAAGCCATTTGACCCGAAAACGACAACACGGATAAGCTTAAAAGTGACGCTTTGGACGTAATTATGCTTTTAAACGACTCGGGTACATTCACAAAAGCACCCAAGGATGCAATTTGGTGAAAGTTACACTTTAAAGGAGAAATCTGGCGAGTTTTCACATAGATCTCTGTTTCGAGGTCACCGAAAACAATTGGTTTTACTTAGCTGGAGTTGCTACAGCCAGCAGCTAACGCATCCAGGCAGCTACAGCACTACTCTGTAGGGGCATGCACATAGGAGGTCAGGGACAGCTACAGCACTACACTCTGGGGGCATGCACATAGGAGCTCATGCACATAGGAGTTCAGGGACAGCTACAGCATTACTCTTTGGGGGCATGCACATAGGAGCTCTACGCGGGCCCCATATCGACGAACTTTGGCCCAGGATGAATTAGCTCTGATACATGCAATACACATTAAGGGTGACTTCAATTGTTTATGCAAAGGGCCTGAGGCACCGAAGTAGTTTAGTAGTTACAGATTACAATTTCAAATAAGAAACACACGACTACATATCCATTACATGTGAAAACATTAAAAAATAATTTTATTAACAGCCTGCAGGCCAGGGTAATCTAATATTACTGCATTAACATCAACTCGCATGGAATTATGGGAACACTCAATGCGCCTCTTCAACCCTCTGCTGAAACTGCAAGCGTAGATTGCTTGCTTATAAACTCGCACTGCGCAGAAACAAAACTTAATGTAACCTAACTTATTTAACCGTCCAGAAACCAAATAAAATCATTCATATGCATACAATCCCCAATATGCGTGAATTAGGCCATTAGAAGAAAGCCATCTTAAGAGCTTTTCGTTGTGCAAAATCGTCAACGATGTTCCCAATATTTAATGCTCTGGCTCTCGTATTTTCAATGGACAGGATAGCTGACCCACGGAGCCTCTCCTGCCCCATGCTGCTCCTTAGGTATAGGTCTTAATAAATTTAAGTTTGGAAAAAGATCGCTTAGCTGTTGCCACAGTCACAGGCAATGTCAGAAACAACATGAGTACACACTTCCCCGAATGTGGATGTTACACTGTCATAATCTACCACCAGCATTTTGGCAAGTTGAAAAATAGATGACTTCTGTGAAATCTCTGCTTTAAAGCAAGACCTGAATGAGAGGAGTTGTGTTGGGAATGTCGGTGCAATGTCCCTGCTATAATGGTCTGACAAACGTCTTTCCTTTTCAAGCAGTTCACCTGCGAGTTGAAGGGTCATAGACGTAAAGACTCAAACACATGACAAGTTTCCCGCATACTTGCAAATCTTTGGGAGAGCTGACTGATTATGAATTCCAGAGTTGCATTAAATACCTGCACTTTGAAGTATCTCTCTGCATCGGTTAAGCGCTCATCTTCCGATAGATCGTCAAAGTGACGCTTCACTCTCCGTGCTCTAACATTCTAAAGTTCCAAAAAAAAAATAGGCAGAGGCAGGGCGGGGGTAGCGACGGGCCCCGGGAGGTCACGGGCCCTGGTGCGACTGCACTTGCTGCACCTACTATAGTTACGCCACTGGTTTAACAAGTGACTGAGTTATCAGATTTATGAACATTTTGATTAAAACTTTTGGAGAGCTACTCACAAATAGGTGGGGAACTATGGATTCAGCACCAAGTGATTTACCATATCTCCTGCTGCTCTTGCAATTGTTTGTAGGCACAAACGGAACAGGCACTGTAAAACATTATTTGCACACTCATCCCAGTTAAGCAATTTTACTGTTTTGTTATGCATATTGTAGTGTCAGGTTAATTGCAATATCACACACAATTCAATACATCCAATTTACACATCAATAAATATTGACAGTCAAAGCAAAAACTGACTGGGTTGAGTCAGCTAATAGTTTTTAGAGTCTGATTTCCTCAATGCTGTCAACCATCAGTGCATCAGGATGTGAAGGAGAAATTCAGTTCACTTCAATTCACTTTGTTTATTCCCAAGGGGCAATTAGAAAGGCACATGGAGAAACACAACTACCAGTCACCCATCGCAATAAACGAATAAAGGACATACACACATCAAAAAAGCATTGCCACTAAGACAAAAAGAACAGTTATATCCCAGCTCTCACCAATGCTTTACATGCAGTCGGACATGACACAGCAGTGTTGGGAGGGTTACTTTCAAAACGTATTCCGTTACAGAATACATGCCCAAAAATGTAATCTGTAACGTATTCCGTTAGGTTACTCAATCTGAGTAACGTATTCTGAATACTTAGATTACTTCAGCATTGAATTGCATTTTATAAGTGTAGGAATGCGGCCATCAAATCCTGCTTAGGTCTACTAAACAGGCCTATTCTGGTGTGTTCTTCTGTTCCAAATGGCTGAAGTGTTAGGCCCACATAGGAGAATGTAAAGTCAACTAAGCTACCTGATACAACTTTAAAATAGCAAGGTGACCACTAAAACTACAGCAGGCAACTAGGCTAATTAAAACAAACAAAATAAATAGGCTACTTTAAGGGCGTAGCCAGAAATTATAATTAAGGTGTGCCTGTGAGATTTTTCGGTGGCATCAATCCAGTACAAGTGAGGGGCGCATATGACAGGTGGAACGCAAATTACCTGTAAATGTAAACATGGGCTACTGTATATCAGTGCTCTCAAAATGAACGTGATCGCGTAATAATGACAATCAAAAACCGCACGTTAAAATATGCTAGGCCTACTGGCAAGAATAATTCTTCAGAGGCTGCACCATATAATTCATTTTAAAACGTAAATGTTGATCTAATTAGAAAAAATATTAGCTATTTATTAAAATAAAGCTATTTTAAGTTAGAATAAAAAAACGTAGAATGCAGTGCCTATTTTAGAGATTGGTTTTATTGTAGGTCTCAACTAGGCTTTGCCTAGGCCTATTGCTTAGCAAACTGTGTAACCGATTGGCCGAAGTAGCCTATTAATACTTGGGAAAATATCCTTTGAACAGACATCAGGAACCACGATCAGTGAGGAACAGGAGTTACCTCCACTTACTTTACTCCTAATTTGCTGTGTCATTTCAGGGTCTCCGGCTGCGTTTTGAGGCTAGTGCAAGACGGCGGGGCTTGGATTTAAACATGTAAACAATTTCATCATAGATTGCTTTCAGGAGCTTCTGGGAAATGGAGTTGCTTTAATTAGGGTGACCAGATTTGGGTTTGTGAAAAAGAGGATGTTGTTGTCCATTTTCAATCTATCTATCAAACCATCTATTCAATCATGTCTGGTCTATTATTAGGCCTACCTCTTTTCAATCCATTATTATTAGATATTTCTTTTGTAAAGAAATAGGCCTACATCTATCCCTCATGTTATGCCAACATATTTAATTCACCTGAATATAGGCTGCAGGAGATAGAGGATTATTGACATCTGCTGTTGTCAGTGTGCAGGCTATCCCTTAAAGGCAGTTTAAAGGTTCAGCTAAATAAATAGCTCAGACAATGGCAGAAGTGCCGTTCGTC
Organism: Alosa pseudoharengus; assembly: GCF_046254945.1. Classification (NCBI taxonomy): domain Eukaryota; kingdom Metazoa; phylum Chordata; class Actinopteri; order Clupeiformes; family Clupeidae; genus Alosa; species Alosa pseudoharengus. The sequence continues at coordinate 11,726,359 of NW_027468609.1, read as the reverse complement.
ATGTTACAGTCTATGGTTATGAGGTTATGTGCCATCAAAATGATTTTGGAGACGTAATGTTAAGGTCGAAAAACTCTGTCACTTTAGCTGATGAGCTCTCTGCCGTTCGATGCTTTGCTGAACATTGTGTAGCCTACCTGTAGGTCGTTGGCACCTTTATTTGCGACCGACGCGTAAGTGCCTGCTTTGCAGGTCCGGCACTCAGCTTCATGTTGATATCGACCGAGACAAAAACATGGAAATGTACGTTTTAATTCGTCCGTGAACTTACACTAAACAAGGAAGTTTGCGCTATTGAGGTGACTGACTGACCAATTAAATGTTTGAGATTACTATCGACCAATGACGGTAGCTAAGGTCAGGCTCTACACCCTACACTTTCCACTCAATGCAAAGCGAACTGTAGGGGGAAGCCGTGACTAGTATGTGAACGAAAGACATAGATATATCCATGAATGAAAGAGAGAGCAATGCAAATTCGCTGTAAACATGTTTGAGGCTAGAATAACAAAATCCCGGACGACTTTGAAATTCCGCCCGGACACATTTTTAGGTTTCAAAAAGAGGACATGTCCAGGCAAAAGAGGACGTCTGGTCACCCTACTTTAATTTATTTAGAGAGTGAACAAACTTATGAAACAGAGAAGTATCGTCATGTAATCGTCATGAACTGTACAAAATATGACCTCCACCCAGTCCAGCACATTTTTTCCACAAAAATAAATCATGCTGAAAGGCCTATATGATTCTAACTGTCTCACTAAATTGCATTATCCACACTCAATTCTCACTGGTATCTGCTAGACAACAAGTACCAAAACATGATTAGTTCATAGATTTCACATGTAAAATTCATTTTATACAACCCCACCCCCATCTTGCCTGTTCATAATTCTGAGAAATTCTTGTGTGCATGTGTGCGAGTACATGTTTATGTTTATGTGTGTGGGTGTGTGTGTGTGTGCGTGCTTGTGTGTGTGCCTGCATATGTGCCTGTGTTTGTGCATGTGCATGCATGCGTACATATGTCTACTGTGTGAGTATGTGTCATACGTATGATTACTGTGAATGTATGTGTGTGCATGTGTATCTGTTTATGCACATGGAATGGGTTAAGATGACCCCTGGAGGCAAACATACGGAAAAAATTGGTCATCCTAGGCCCTACGGTTCTCAAGATATTCACAGAAAACTGTGTCTGCCCTACCCTCCTTTCGGGGGGTCCAGTCCAGCGGGGGGACTACAGATCAAAACGAAAAATGATGGTTCCATGCTATCCATGTGGGGTTACATGTACGGTCACTAAATTTACACATAAATTATTTTATTGTAAGGCCCCCCATGAACGAAAGTTCACAAACCTTGGCATGCATTCGGAGGGTGTCATAATGATCCTACACTTTCAATTTCGTGCAGTTTTGACCATGTCAGCCAGAGATATTGTGATGAAAACACCTAATTTTTTGCTTTTTAATTTTTAGGGTTGGGCACCGAAACACGGTTCTAATATGGCACTGGTGCCGACGCAAACAGTAGTAACTGCATCGAATAACAACGTGGATTTCGGTGCCTCATTTCGGTGCTTAAATAGCTTCTTTTTTTTTTCGAGGCATCACTGCATGTCATGCGCCATCTCTAACGTCTTGCTCTGATAGCAACACATCCAGATAGTTAGCTAACATGATAAACACTGGATGTATTACTTTAAAGCGATATCGCGAGCTCCTGTCAAAATCTAGCTGTGGGCCTAACTATACACAAGCAAAAGGCTATGAAACAACATCAACAGTAGGCTAGCCTATACGTTACACAATATCCTTGCTAATGCGCTAACTGACATTTATTTGAAATGGTATCAGCAAAGTTGTAAGGTGAAAACTTTATTTCACGGTGTGTTAAACAACATAATAGCATCACAATGAATATGAAAATAATGTTAAAAGTAAACTGGCAAAAACAGAAATATGTAGGTTACATACCTGATGTCACTGAGCTGTCAAATAGGCTACGAAACCATCTCCGTACGTTATCGCTAATTAAAATCAGCTGACTGGTGTTAGCGCATAGCCACAGTTGCTGTTAAAATGTCTACTAGGCTAGCGCTGGGAATCTAAACACTTCAACACCGACATGTAGCCTAACATGTTCATGTTATGAGTTAAGACATGAAATATCTTGAAGCATTTGGGAACACACTGAATTAACTGGAAAGTAGAGTCCCTGTTAGATTTGCTTGCTTGCAAATGCCGTTGTCCATGACCTGGCAGTTTTATGGCAAGCGGTTTTAACATACCTTATGGCAAACCGCCTACACTGGGTAAACTTGAAAGCAGAGTGTGCATGCATAGCAAGCTGTTTTAACATTTAAATGTATTATTCGTAGGAGCAATAAGATATTGATAGTAAATTGAATATAACAGTTCAATTTCATGTTAAAATTTGTCTTATCAATAAAAAAAAAAAGCAATTCATGCTTTAGACCATTTTAATTTAATACATTTTTAAAACAAAGTACCGGTTCAGGCATCGTTTCGGCACCGGCACCGTTTTAAAAGTATTGATTTAGCACCGGTATCGGATAAAACTAGCCTAGAAATCTAGACGCACCCTAGCGGAGGCAAATTAATTTGCTCAGCCTGTACGTCTAGTATCAAACCATAGGGATTTCTATTGGCTGACGCCGTGGACGTCATCAAATCACAGCGCTCTATTTTGTTAGAGAGTCTTAAGGCGGGCTTAACAGGATGGCGACAGTCCTGCGACGGTGAGCAACAAGGAAGGTGGCTATGGCGAACGAAGAGCAGTTGTTTGAATCGGCGTTGGCGTCAACTTTGGAGGAGTTGGACTAGTGCTTTTCTTTGAAAGTTGAGCAACACAATGCACTTAAGTCATTCCTTTCGAAGAAGGATATATTTGCCGTTTTGCCGACCAGATACGGCTGGTTGTAGCGCTGGCCTATTGCATGCCTAGGCAGTTTGAAAGACAATTCTCTGCCCGCCCCTTGGATTAAGCGAGGTGAATGGCTCGATTCCAGACTATACATTTCAATGATATAGGATGGCCCGCCAGGCTAGGATAAAACCCAAACGATACCCAACCCTATTAATCTTTAACTAGGTGGCGCTATACATGAAATAAGTGGTAATGGGATGAGTTGACATGCCCCCTTAAGACCAACATACAAAAAAAGGTGGACCTCCTAGGCCCTAACGTTCTCAAGATATTCACAGAAAACTGTCTCCGGCCACCTACAGGCCAGTTGGTGTATAGTAACATAAATTCATTTATTGTGTGGCCCCCCTTGAGCGGAATTCCACGAAACTTGGCATGCGAAAAAAAAAAAAAGAAAAAAAAAAATATGACTAAACCTATATGACCGCCAGTTCGCTGCGCGGCGGTCATAACTATTTAACTTGTAACTGTATCGGAATACAGTTACTCATAATTTGTATTCTGAATACGTAACGCCGGTACCTGTATTCCGTTACTCCCCAACACTGCGACACAGCCCCCAAAACATATTCCTTCAGTGGCTGGCTGAGTAGCCTTGATGAGAAGGTTGAAACATTGGCAAGCTTACACTAAAGGAAGCACCAAGCACAATAACTACAATGAGTATCGCTAAGCTAATATTGAATTACAGTGTCCGCATATGAACTACTGTATAACGATAACACATAGACTGTATATATAGTTATTGTTCCTGGTGTGAAAGGGAGAAAAAAACCTAAAGTTCTATCCCAACTTCCACAGATGCTATTTATACAGTCAGAGACGACACGGCCACCAACACATTCCTTCAGCGGATGGCTGTGTAATTGTGAATTCATGTGGGAAATGCTAAATGCCTGAAAGACGAGGATGAGGCAAGAACAAACTCAGTGTTTTTTCTGCTTTTAATCTCAAAGATGTTTGGCTTTCCGGCAGGCATTGGGTTCAAACTCTCAGCCGGAAGGAACGTGATGGATGGGGCTGGGGAGGATTTCACACACACTTACAAAGGAGAACGGACCTTTTCAAATGTGTGTGTGTGTGTGTGTACATAGATGAACAAAATATCTGCAGGCGATAGTGTCCCGTGTTACTTCACCCAAGCATCATACACAGCACTTACACACACTGTCTGACTCTACAGATGAGCAAACACACACACACACACAAACACACACAGAAATGCACACACGACGCAGAGGTATCTGAGTTCATGGGTAGATGAACAGAGGAGAAATTCACTACCTAATATATTTCTAGATGCCTAATCTTGTTTATACAAATCAACACAGAAAAACTATAAATTACATCCTTCACTTACCTGATCCAGCCTTCATGGCATTTTGATAACTCAACCCATCCCACCTCTCCCACGGGAAAGTCATACAAATCTCATATATTTATGTGCAGAAATCGATGCAAAGTGACAGCTGAATTAAATAGCAGAAACTGCGCATATAAACTGCACCTCTGTCTCTACCCCTCACTAAACCACTACAACGCTGTCTCACTAAACCACTACAACGCTGTCTCACTAAACCATTACAACGCTGTCTCACTAAACCACTACAACGCTGTCTCTACCCCTCACTAAACCACTACAACGCTGTCTCTACCCCTCACTAAACCACTACAACGCTGTCTCACTAAACCACTACAACGCTATCTCACTAAACCACTACAACACTGTCTCACTAAACCACTACAACACTGTCTCACTAAACCACTACAATGCTGTCTCTACCCCTCACTAAACCACTACAACGCTGTCTCACTAAACCACTACAACACTGTCTCACTAAACCACTACACCGCTGTCTCTACCCCTCACTAAACCACTACAACACTGTCTCACTAAACCACTACAACGCTTTCACTAAACCACTACAACACTGTCTCACTAAACCACTATAACGCTCTCACTAAACCACTAAAACGCTGTTTTGTAATTTGGTTTTCTGAAATGTAAATTATTCTTGGCACTCGGCCCACCGTGCATATTGCCTGTTGTCTCTTCATATCGCCCAAACACTCACATTACATAGTTGCTTGTCGATTATTCGTTCCTTGTTGATGCTTATCTAAACGAAGCATAACCCTACATCACCAGATAATCTCTGGGTCACGTCTCAAGAAGAGAAGCAGAGCAGCACATACCTGTAAACACACACACACACACACACACACACACACACACACATACACTCTTTCACACACACACACACACACACATACACTCTCTCACACACACTCTCTCACACACACACACACACACACACACACACACACAAAGATACAGAGGGAGAAAAGAAGGGATGAATTAAAAAAAATTAATAGCAGTGCTCGGCTCGGGGGATGGCACTCCGTGCCCGTCAGTCACTGACGAGTTGGCAAAGGAGATGGTACTCCATGCCCGTCAGTCACTGACGAGTTGGCAAAGGAGATGGCAAGGAAGGGAGGAGAGCAGGGGGGACAACATGAAAGGCTTTCTGAAAGAGAAAAGTGCACTTAAGCACGGAGCTCAGGATGAAGGACAGCCCCTTTTGAATACTCCACTGCTATAATGGGAACAGTGTGTGTGTGTGTGTGTGTGTGTGTGTGTGTGTCTGTGTGTGTGTGTGTGTGTGTCTTGTGTGTGTGGAGACAGGCGAACAGATATGTGAAGGCCACTGGGCTGTTTAAGTGTGGCTAGGGGTCTCGGAAGGACTTTTAGAAACATCTTTTCAGTAGTAGACGTGTTGCCTGAGACTCAAATGATGAGGAAAAAAAGAAAAGAAAAAAGACTGCTCCTCTTGTTACCATAACAACCCATATTTGATCAATCCACACTTGCTAACTAGTCATTAGTCCAATTCTGCAACACATCCACAATGCAAATTACCTCCATCCCCTTGTAATTGATTAATCACAGTTTTCCCCCAAAATACGTTATGCTGATGTTGGTACCATTGCACAATCTTTTTCTTCATCGTTACATATTAGATTGTGTTTCAAAAAAGGAAATACATGTTTTATTACAAAATACATGACACACAATAGTCCAGAGATCTGAGTGAAGCACAAGACTAATTATCAACGTGAAAACAAATGAATTAAATGCAAATCTACCGAGTGTGGATCAACAAAATCAAAACGTATTCTGTTTCTGATAGGAGAAGCCAGTCGATTCCCTACAGAGACACCACATTTCAGGTGGATTACCATATTTGGAAAGAGTAGACCTTGAACTTCAGAGGTCTGTACATCATTGTAATCACACAGAGTAGACTCTGTGTGTGTCTGTGTGTGTGTGTGTGTGTGTGTGTGTGTGTGTGTGTGTGTGTGTGTTTGTGTGTGAGTGTGTTATACCACTAACCCATATTTGTGTTCTAAATAAGAGTGTGTTCTAAAACTCTGCAGCAGAGATTGTGTGTGTGTGTGTGTGTGTGTGTGTGTGTGTGTGTGTGTGTGTGTGTGTGTGTGTTATGGCACTCTCCTAATTGACCTGTTGTCTTTTGTGTCTGTGTCATCAGAGACTTGCTTGCCGAGGCCCATTCCATGTTGACGAGTGTTTCATTTTAATGACTTACGCTATTGACCTTCGTGTGTGCACATTGTAGCTCACAGATTACCTAATGACTTTGGGTGAAATATCCCCACTTTTCACTGTGGGATAATTAATGGACTAATTAAGCTTAGCACTGTGCAGACTCATCAGAAACCCCTAAGAGGCCAAAAGATGCGGCTACGCAGCCCAAAGCCCCAGTAGATTACACCAGCACCGGGCAGGATCCAAAGCTGAGTGAAAGAAGCATACAGGGTAGTATTAACTAAAGCTACAGAAATGACCATTAACAAGGTAGTAATTAAGACATGTATCACAGATTAAATGCGGGGCATACTTGAATTTCCCCTGGGGATCAATAAAGTATCTATCTATCTCTATCTACTGTAGAACAGTGTTGACGATGTGATGATGTCGTGGGTTTTATGGAAATATATCCTTTAGTTTATATATCTTTTATGTAGTATCTTTATTCTGTGTAATATCATTGTTTTGTGAAACTGAATTCTGTAGTATGTTCAGTGTGTGGAAAGGAAGACTGGTTTAAGTGAAAGAGCAGGCCTGGCAGAAAATGTCATAGATAAGGTTTGGTGCCAGGAAATGTAAGCAAAACCTAAAGAATGGCAAAACCTAAAAAATGTATGAACTAGATGTACCGCAGAGCGGTACAAAATATGACCGCCGCCCAGTCCAGCACATTTTTTTCCACAAAAATAAATCATGCTGAAAGGCCTATATGATTCTAACTGTCTCACTAAATCGCATTATCCACACTCAATTCTCACTGGTATCTGCTAGACAACAAGTACCAAAACATGATTAGTTCATAGATTTCACATGTAAAATTCATTTTATACAACCCCACCCCCATCTTGCCTGTTCATAATTCTGAGAAATTCTTGAATTGTGTGCATGTGTGCGTGCACATGTTTATGTTTATGTGTGTGTGTGTGTGTGTGTGTGTGTGTGTGTGTGTGTGTGCGTGCTTGTGTGTTTGTCTGCGTATGTGTGTTTGTGCATGTGCATGTGAGTATGTGTCATACGTATGATTACTGTGAATGTATGTGTGTGCGTGTGTATCTGTTTATGCACATGTGTGCACATGGAATGGAGGCAAACATACAGAAAAAATTGGTCATCCTAGGCCTTACGGTTCTCAAGATATTCACAGAAAACTGTGTCTGCCCTACCCTCCTTTCGGGGGTCCAGTCCAGCGGGGGGGCTACAGATCAAAACGAAAAACGATGGTTCCATGTTATCCATGTGGGGTTACATGCCCACCAAGTTTCGTGTACCCGGTCTTTCAGTGTCCCCGGAATCCTTGACGGAAATTTGGACACGCGAAAAAAAAAAAAAAGAAAAAAAAAATCTGACTAAACCTATATGACCGCCGCTTCGCTGCGCGGCGGTCATAATAACAGGATGAGAGGGCAAAGGTGGAGTACCATATGTGACTTGGTCAGCTATCTGTTAACATTGGGAAAGCCAGAGTGTGTCTTGTCTGGGATGACTTGAAGAGGTATAAAGGCTGGACAACAGCCAGAGGATGTTATCTTAACTTTGCTTTCACTTATTTGCTTTCTTCACTAACCAATGCTCCGGAGTGCATTAAAGCCATCATCTGCAGTATACATCCATGGTGTGCGGACTTCTTTTGAGTTTTGTTATTTAACTTCAATTTGACACCACAATGATAAATGGTATTTTTTAATAAAAGTAGCAATAAAGATGTTTTGCACATCAAATGCAGACATGCTGTACAACAATGTGTGATGAAAATACAGGGGTTGGACAGGTGATATTTTAAACCTCATATTTCCACTACCGTTTGGACATAAATAAGAGTCCCAGTGGTCCATAAATAGTTTATCTCTGCACTGCAGACGTCCTGTAGTGATGTCATAGCTAAAACATTTATTTTTTTACCCATTTCTGAATCAGTATATGTCAACATGTGTGACCTTTCTGACTTCTAAAGAGGCAAACTGTTCTAGCATGGTGTGGCGTGGCGGGGCGTGGCGTGGCGTGGCGTGGCGTGGCGTGGCGTGGCGTGGTGTGACGTGGTGTGGAGTGAAGTGGTAGAACTCTCTGGCTCTGGGGAACATACCTCATGGGTGGACAACCAGACACAGTAGCACAAACTGAAGGTTATCCCACATTGTGTTTCAAATATTTTACTCAATACCTGTAGTATTTTACTTCTGACTGCTAGAAGTAGGAGTCAGTAACATTTAAGCTAAACGCTTGACAGGAGTCAATAAATGAGCCTTCTGTGACTGATTAACAAAAAACAGCCAAATTAATTGAGATAAATCAACTCAGTAGAACAGGACAGCCAACAGAGAAGTCAGGGCTGGCGAGTCCGAAGGAGACGGCTCTTCAGCTGGGCATCACTGGACAGCTCTTCAGCTGGGCATAACTGGACAGCGCTTCAGCTGGGCATACAGCTCTTCAGCTGGGCATCACTGGACAGCGCTTCAGCTGGGCATACAGCTCTTCAGCTGGGCATCACTGGACAGCGCTTCAGCTGGGCATACAGCTCTTCAGCTGGGCATCACTGGACAGCGCTTCAGCTGGGCATCACTGGACAGCTCTTCAGCTGGGCATAACTGGACAGCGCTTCAGCTGGGCATCACTGGACAGCGCTTCAGCTGGGCATCACTGGACAGCTCTTCAGCTGGGCATAACTGGACAGCTCTTCAGCTGGGCATCACTGGACAGCTCTTCAGCTGGGCATCACTGGACAGCGCTTCAGCTGGGCATACAGCTCTTCAGCTGGGCATCACTGGCCGTCGTGATGTAAGGGTGGCATGGACATCACTGGACGCCGTGATGTAAGATCTCAACAGTAACTCAACCTCAGTCAGCATAGCACCAGGTTCGTCCTGTGTGATGTCACAGAAAAAAGACTGAGGGTGGCGTGATGTGGGACGCAACCTCCGGCAGGCCAGGCAGCTTAGTGGTGTCATACATACTAGTTGTTATGCACATGTTGGCTGCAGCAGCTATATTCACAGCCACTATTCTTAACCCCCCCCCCCCTTCTTCCTCCTCCTCTTCCTCCTCCCCTTCCTCCTCCTCCCCCTCCTCCTCTTCTTCCTCCTCATCATCCTCTTCCTATCCCCCTCTTCCTCCTCCTCCACTCACACACTGAATAATGCAGATGAGGGGATTAACTAACAGAAAGCATACAGAGCCAGTGCAGAAGGAGGCCTGGATTTAGGCAGAGAAGTGCCAAGTGAGGATGGATAAACGCTGTGGATAGCCCAGAGGACTGAGCTTAGACAGGACCAGTGAAGATGGATAAATACCATGGAGTGCCAGGAGAACTCGGTTCAGATAGAGAATCAGTATAGATTTATAAATACTCTGGATTGCCAGGAGGAGTAGGTTCAGATGGAGACTGAGGTAGATTCATAAATAGTGTGCTTTACTATTTAAATTGTTAATGAGTGCATATGGAGAAATACTCAAGTGACCCAAGACTTTTCCAAACTCTTGTCCAGAGCTACAGTATAGCTTGGAAAGCTATAGGTCAGTGTTTACTGGACTTTACAGTAGTCGTTAGCTAGTATTGAGCTTGGAAAGCTATAGGTCAGTGTTTACTGGACTTTACAGTAGTCGTTAGCTAGTTTTGAGCTTGGAAAGCTATAGATCAGTGTTTACTGGACTTTACAGTAGTCGTTAGCTAGTATTGAGCTTGGAAAGCTATCGGTCAGTGTTTACTGAACTTTACTGTAGTAGTCGTTAGCTAGTTTTGAATACTGGTGCATAACAATGATTAACACGACAAATCCCAGCCAATAACATGAGCCCATGGCTTTAGGGCATCGCCCTATTAAGGATATTGTGTGTGTGTGTTGATAAATGTGCATTACTCAGTTGCAAATGTGTGTATATATTCACAGACAACTGATAAATGTTGAATTTGCATGTGTGTGTGTGTGTCTGTGGTGGTGTGTGTGTATATGTGTGTGCGTGATTGTGTCTGTATGTGTGTGTGTGTGTGTGTGTGGTGTGTGTGTGTGTGTGTGTATGTGTGTGTGTGCGTGTCTGGTTGTCTGCTGAGGACCTTGCCTCGGGCTTTAGGCTGGATTTCTGCTCTGCGCTGTGAAAATGGCTTCTCTGCTGGGTCTCTGGGGAGAGGAGAGGAGATGGAGGAGAGGGCAAACTCAGTTAATTGTTCTAAGATGTTGGCAAAGCAGATAGCCGTGCTTTATATCACTGGGACAAGGCCCAGCGGAGCAGCACCTCCACACATCTGCAAAACCCCTCCTTCAGTGTGACTGTGTGTGTCCTTTATCCCTTGGGTTAATGTGTGTGTGTGTGTGTCCTTTAACTTTTGAGTTAGGGAATGTGTGTGTACGTGTATGTGAGTGGGTCCTTCCACTTTTAGGACAGTTTTTTTGTGTTTATGTTCTTGTATTTCTAGTATTTTTAATGTTTGTTTGTGTGTGTGTGTGTGTGTGTCCTTTAACTCTTTGGTTAGTGTGTGTTTGTGTGGGTGGGTGTGTATGTGAGAGAGATAGACAGAGAGAGAGAGAGGCTCTTTTCGAAATGGTAAAAAACTGCTGCCTTTTAAGATATCTAACTGTAAGTGCTCGAAAGTGTTCGAAAGCGAAAAAACTCTTTTTGCTGCTTTTCAAGATATTTTAGAATTACCTGAATAATGGTCGTTTTTGAAGGCAGCATCGATGCATCCTCCATGCTCCCTACTACCCATAATCCTTTGCGGCAACGTCTCAAACAGCTGTGAAAAATGAACAAAGATGGCGGATGACACCAGTAATAGCTGCTGAATCTGTTGAAATGTGATTTGTTTGACATGATTTTGCTTACAACACTGTACTATCTGATTATACCATTGTTGTAACCATTTACAGCGTCTGGTCTGATATATGTGCCGCCGGCCAAGCTACTTTACCTTAGCCTGCTAGTTCCCATAAGCTAGTTTAGTTAGACGTTCCGCGTTCTAGAGTGCTACGCTCATTCTTAAAAGATGTATTCAATCCAAAGTCATGTCTAGTGAGACAGCTGTCTATTGAGGCTGCCTTCCATTTCGAACACAGCCAGAGTGTGTGCTCTCGTCAATGTTTAGGTCCATGCTCTCTCACTCTCAGCATATGTTTCTCTGTGTTCACCAGATGATTGAGTGGATACCGGCTGGTCAGGGGCAGGACATGGTGTACCTGAGAAACAGGGCTCCTCTATGACCTCGTCTGGCCACCCCCACTTTGTTTGTTTGTTTGTTTGTTTGTAGTGTTTGTTTTCACACTTGTGACTGAGGAGGTCACTCCTAATTAAGGGCTAAGATATAATAAACTGGTGAGCTTTGGAATGCCCTCTACAGGGAAAGGATATTGATGACACAGTCGTTTTCTTCTCAATAACATCATAAAATGTGTTTTAGAGACTCCGGGGAGTTTAGGATTCATTTCTTCTTTACTGCTGTCATTGAGTGTGTGTGTGTGTGTGTGTGGACCTGAGTTTCATACTTTATCTAATTTTCCATACACTTTATTATGGAGACATACACATGTTGTGTAGGTCTTTTTGCAACTAGTTAATATCATTTTTACTGGCACCATGTCATAAATGTCTTTGTCATTAACAAATATAGCCGTCTAATCTTAAAAGAAAAATACTGACATGTTGCATTAAGGTGCTGCACAGGCACAACTAAACAGTCACAAATACACAAATAAACAGACACACAACATGATTGCATAGCCTGCATTGCTATAGACACACAACATGATTGTATAGCCTGAATTGCTACAGACACACAGCATGATTTCATAACCGCCTTCCAGTACAGCTAATTGGTTTTGGAGGACCCTTAATGTGGCAGACTCACATGAACACGCAAACAGAGAGAAATTGTTCTAGGTAGTTCAAGAGGGTTCAAGGGTCGTTTTAGGCGGGGATTGTATTGACCAGCAGCAAGCGGCAGATTTCCTGTTGTTTGCTATGATTTGGAAGATTTCCTATTGTTCGCTATGGTTCTGCAGAGTTCCTGTTGTTTGCTATGGTTCAGCAGATTTCCTGTTGTTCCTGTTGTCCACTATGGTTCAGCAGATTTCCTGTTGTTCACTATGGTTCAGCAGATTTCCTGTTGTTCGCTATGGTTCGGCAGTGGAACAGTTGGAGCTGCAGTGTTGCGCTAGCGGCAAACAGTTTGAGCATTGAACTTGGCTCATCTTCCAAAGTGTAACCATAAATTTTCAGTTAAGGCAGTGGTTCTTAAACTTTTTGTCTGGCGACAGGGCCGCCGGAAGGCAATCCTGCGCCCTGCGCAAAATAGGAATATGTCACCCCTATGTTCATAGACTGTGTGCTAGAGTACCTGCGCAGAAGCCCCTGGCTGCATTGTGCAGATCAGGGCTAGGATCAATGTGTGGGAGAGCTCAACGTTGCCACTTTCCAGCGCTACTGGACTGCACGAAAAAATAATAAAATGTTGGTGGACAATTGCGACCGGGCCTCACAAAAAAAACGATAGCTACAATTAAGCAATTAGGCTTTCTATTAACATAAAAAATATTATTATTACAGACTATTATACAGAAAGCGGACAAATCTATTGAATATGATGCCGTCTGTTAGGTGTACATTTAAACGTGACATTAGGAACACACTTCGGGTGTCGCTGTCTCATATCACCCTGTGATAGGACTGTCTTGTTGATAGGGCACTGCTAGCAATCTGGCGATTCAGGCTAAAGATCAGCACCCTCATCAAATGTGGGAGAAACGTTTTTGGAACAACTTTCCAAACTTTTCAACCTGTGCACTTTTCTGTATTCTGCGGCACTACAGTAGGCTTTGAACGTCTCATTCATGACTGTTATTTAACTAATATCACTGAAAATGAATTACTTGCTCCCACATGAACGGTCTATGGCATTATTTGACAATCAATGTGTTTTCAATGTTGTAGCCTGTAGCTCGCCACGCCGTGGCACCCCTGGTGGTTTGGCGCCCTGGGTAGTTGCCCTGATTGCCCATGCCTTCTGCTGGCCCTGGCATAGGACCATGCTGGAAATAAGTATGTTACTTTAGCATGCCATCCTTTGGATTACTGTTTTATAGTCTTTGATCCAGAAATAAATCAATCAATAAATCAAAAGTCTAGCGACCCCCCAAAAAAACATTGGCCAAGACTCGCGACCCCCTTCTCTTCAACCGGCAAAAATTAGCTTCACTTTGGAAAATGTTGCGAGATAGGCATTGGTGGCAGAGGCAGAAAATGTGTTCCTTTATAGCTAGGCTATGTCAACACCAAATGTGCTGTCAATGGCAGCCTTTAACAATCTGATTTATTATTTTCCAATGGATAACTAGCACTTGTTCAATGTATAACTAGCCCTCCTCTGGCAAAAGAAGGCTACATTGCGTTGTCACTGGTAAGCTCACACAGCATCTTCGAGCTCTAGCCATTGCAAGAGGTGCAGGTAGGCCTAAATATTTGCATAAACAGAGACTCCACTTTCGGAGGAACATTATGAATACACTGAATTGTAGAATGTCCCAGTTCTTAAACATGTTTGTCTAAAAACTTTTTGAAAAATCATTTTGTGACCCCTCCCATAATTTTGGTGACCCCCAGTTGAAGAACCACTGAGTTAAGGCAACAGAACGTAATCCCGTTCATGTAATTTAGGAAGGGAATGGAGCTTTTTTTATTTTTTATTATTGTGGTCTGAGCTTTTCTTCACCGCTGACACTTTTTGTTTTTTCCAATGTGATACCTGCCTCAGAAGGGACGCTGGGAGAGAATTGTCTTGTCACTCGGGAGATGAATCAGCAGTTCCTTACTCCACAGGCCTTTAGTCAGAGATGCTGCATGACCAGAGTACTAGACACACACACACACACACACACACTCACTCACTCACTAAAAACAGACGCACATACGCTCACCATATACAACACCACAGGACTGAAGTCAGAGATGCTGCACGACCGGAGGACTAGACACACACACACACACACACACACTCACTAAAAACACACGCACACACGCTCACCAAATATACAACACCACAGGACTGAAGTCAGAGATGCTTCACGACCAGAGGACACACACACATACACACACACACTAAACACACACACACACACACACACACACAAACCAAATAGACAACTCCACAGGACTGAAGTCAGAAATGTTGCACAAACAGAAAATGGAACTCGGAAGGAATTCACAGCCAAGCAACAAGCAACTCTTGTTTTGATGCTAGTCATTTCCAACGTTAGATGAGCAAATCTATAAGCATCCAGACTTCCCACAGAGACCCTGCAACCTAAGAAACTAGAGTCATCCACACAGTCAGATTTTCTCTGGCAGCAGTATTCATATCAAATTACAAAACAAATTTGAGTCATTCATTTACACACATACATTTGTTTTAATGTGAATGAAAAACAGTGAACAGTCCCCTTAAGCAATGAAGGAGCATTTTGTTCAAATTTGCAGAGGTACTTTCCACCCACACAGTCAGATTTCCAGAAAATGTTAAAACACACACGTACACACACACACACACGAACAGAGGGGAGCTAAAAATGCATCTCGCACAGCTAATTAGGTATCACACCCATGTGTGTTCTCACCTCCTGCTATATTCAACACCCGCAGGGGTCGCCTGCACTGGGCACCTGTGTGTGTGTGTGTGTGTGTGTGTGTGAGGTGTATATGTGTGTGTGAGAGGTGTTTATGTGTGTGTGAGAGGTGTATATGTGTGTGTGTGTGTTAGTGGTGTGTGTGTGATTGAATGAGCGAGTGGGCCGTCGTCACAAATTACAATGGTGATAATTATGAGAGTGAGAGGGCGACTCATTACCCAGACAACAGCTGCTCACACAAATCCCTGCCAACCCCACACCAAATACACACACTCACAACACACACTCACTCACTAAACACATACACACACCCACACACACTCACTCACTCACTCAACACATACACACAAACATGCACAAACACTCACTAAGCACATACACACATACACAAACACTCACACACACTCACTCACTCAACACATACACACAGAGAGAGGGAGAGAGATCTACAAATTTAGAAAGATCCATGTTCACACATACACACACACAAACACACACACACACACACACACACACACATACACACCCAATAAATGCATTCACCATCCATACAATGTTCACCCAATCAACATACATTTTGGATACACATAATTAATAAGCTATTAAGCTATTATTAACTAGATGTACCGCAGAGCAGTACAAAATATGACCGCCGCCCAGTCCAGCACATTTTTTCCACAAAAATAAATCACGCTGAAAGGCCTATATGATTCTAACTGTCTCACTAAATTGCATTATCCACACTCAATTCTCACTGGTATCTGCTAGACAACAAGTACCAAAACATGATTGTTCCATGCTATCCATGTGGGGTTACATGCCCACCAAGTTTCGTGTACCCTGGTCTTTCAGTGTCCCGGGAATCCTTGTTGGTGTACGGTCACTAAATGTACACATAAATAATATTATTGTAAGGCCCCCCATGAACGAAAGTTCACAAAACTTGGCATGCATTCGGAGGGTGTCATAATGATCCTACACTTTCAATTTCGTGCAGTTTTGACCATGTCAGCCAGAGATATTGTGATGAAAACACCTAATTTTTTGCTTTTTAATTTTTAACTAGGTGGCACTATACATGAAATAAGTGGTAATGGGATGGGTTGACATGCCCCCTTAAGACCAACATACAAAAAAAGGTGGACCTCCTAGGCCCTACGGTTCTCGAGATATTCACAGAAAACTGTCTCCGGCCACCTACAGGCCAGTTGGTGTATAGTAACATAAATTAATTTATTGTGTGGCCCCCCACGAACGGAATTCCACGAAACTTGGCGTGCATTCAGAGGGTGTCATAATGATCTTACACTTGCAATTTCGTGCAGTTTTGACTATGTTAGGTCACAGATACCTGTGATTACAACACCTCATTTTTACTTTTTTGTGTTTAACTAGGTGGTGCTATACATGAAATGAGTGGTTATGGAATGGGTTGACATGGCCCCTTGAGATCAACATACAAAAAAAATTGGTCCTCCTAAACCCTACGGTTCTCGAGATATTCACAGAAAACTGTGTCTGCCCTACCCTCCTTTCGGGGGGTCCAGTCCAGCGGGGGGGCTACAGATCAAAATAAAAAACGATCGTTCCATGCTATCCATGTGGGGTTACATGCCCACCAAGTTTCGTGTACCCCGGTCTTTCAGTGTCACGGGAATCCTTGACAGTGTGTGTGTGTGTGAGGGGTAATTTCTGATTGGCCAAATCATTAGCTAGTAAGATGCCATACACTTTTCTCTGGCAAAGTGGGGTTCGACATATTACCAAGAACCTAATTGGATGAATCATTCTGATTCAGTATTTTTTTTATATATCCAAGATCACCAGGACAACTTGGTTAAAGTCAAGAACATCTGCAACTGAACCACTGCAACCAATCACTGGCAGGCATTCGCTCACTCGCCCTGGTCAAAAAGAGAATGTCGTGGGGTTTTCATAATGTCAAAGGCACTAATGTGTGTGTCTGTGAGGTGCCACATTAAGAGGCATTTGTCTAATCGGTGTTGATTTGGTGCAGCGGATGTCTGACCCTTATTCATCATGGGCAGTAGAGTCCAATTGAAGCCCTGGGTTTGCCCCTTCTATTCTCTGGGGCATAAATCAGCCACACACATACACACACACACACACCTCGTCCACCTCAGCGTTGATTCACACCCTGACGGCTTCTCTGGCTCCTGATACTCCCTGTCTCCATCAATCTGATGCCTCCTTTGCTAACGGCCAGCTGCATAGCCTCATAACGCTGATGAATAATTTATTAAGCAGTGCTTAAGATGTGTGTGTGCGAGTGTGTGTGTGTGCGAGTGTGTGTGCGTGTGTGTGTGTTTATAAATGCGCAGGGAGAGGTTGAGGTTCCTTAATCAAAGTTCACCCCTCATAATTCCTCTCCTAATATTTACCAAGCAGCCCCCCTAGCCCTGTAGTTGGGCCTAATTGTCATTTTCCATTGATTTGGTGTGTGTGTGTGTGTGTG
>NW_027468609.1:11696218-11706218 GCF_046254945.1 Alosa pseudoharengus | reverse complement strand
AGAGAATGCCAACTATAGGGAATAAGGGAGAGAGAGAGAGAGGAGAAAAGAGAATGACAACTATAGATAGAGGAAGACAGAGAGAGGGAGAGAGAATCAAAATGAGCAAATGCTTATGAGCGGATCATCAAGTGAGTTCCGTCTGTGCTGAACCATAGTGACCTCCTCCTTGGTTTCCCTCCAAGTCATTTCCATATCTCATGTGCATTTGTGAGAACTCGACTGAAGGAAATATGAGTCTGAGGATGTTTCCATTAGCTGTTGCATGAGAATTAAAAAAGGAACACTTTCCTAATCGCTGAACATTTTGGTTGCTTCTGTGGCAACTTTAACAAGAACATTCCATAAAACCACAACAAACTTCATGTTTCTAGAAATAAAATCCCTCTAGGGAATGGATTTCGTATTTGACACGACAGAATGTTATTTATTTATGTATTTATTTATTCATTTATTTTCAGTATTCTCAGTATTCTGGGAGTTTACTCAGAACTTTTTTGAATGATCAAAATTTGCATGATATAATTGGATGGAGGTCTGGCCTCAGCTGAGGACAGTGGCAGGACTATGGGCAACTTGGACGAACTGGGGAAAAGGGATACGCAGGTACACCTGTGTGTTAAACACCTGTATTCCAAAAGGTAAAAGAGACACTGTGGCGGTTGTCTATGTAAGGTGTGTGTGGTGCTGTCTATGTAAGGTGTGTGTGGAGTTGTCTATGTAAGGTGTGTGTGGTGTAGTTGTCACAGTCACACCAGGTTCGGTTCCAGCCACACCCACTGCTCACTCTCCTGAAGCTCCCCTCACTCGTTCACACTCCCCAGTTTACTAATGACCTGCACCTGTTCCCAATCAGCCTCACTCCCTACTTAAACCCCAGTCTCCCCTCAGTCTTTGTCTGGCCTCGTCAGTGATGACACCAAGGTGCTATCCACCAGCCTGACTCACAAGGAATACTCCTCCTGGATTCCCCTCGCCTGTTCCAGCGTCCTCCTGGTCTGACCCCTCGAGTCACCTCCGGATTTGGATCTACTGTAGTTAAGTCGATCTTCTGTGTTTTGGGACTTCTTCCGTTAAGTTTGCTGATCCTCGGTGTTTTGGACCCTCCTTGGCCTACTGTTTCCAGTGGAACTTCTGTTTGATCCTGACCTGGGTTTGACAACCCATTTCCTGGTTTTCCTTTGTAAATAAACTTCTTGTTTGAACTCTACCTCCCTGTCCTGAGTCTGTGGGCCGTGACAGAAGGCCAGACCAGGCAATGGAGCCTATATCCAATCAACCTGGCGACCACTTCCAGGAACTGGTTAATGAGCTTCGCCAGGCACTGACTACCGCGACAGCGGCAATTCCGGCACCAGCACCTCCTCCGCCGTTGAACCCGTCCAGTCCCGTGGTTAATCCTACAGCCTATTCTGGATCACCAGAGGCGTGCAAGGGCTTCCTCCTGCAATGCTCCCTGACCATGGAGATGCAACCCCACAGGTTCCCCACAGAGCGATCCCGCATTGCATACATCATCTCCCTACTCTCTGGACGTGCTCTACAATGGGCTGAAGGCATCTGGAGTGTAGCTGGACCCATCACCGAGTCAGTGGATGCCTTTGTGGCCCATTTCAAACAGGTGTTTGACCTTCCTGAGGGAGACTCTTCCATCCAAGCTGAGCTGCATGCCCTGAGGCAGGGACGAAGGTCCATTTCAGATTACACCCTCCGCTTCCGTACCCTTGCCACTGCCAGCGGCTGGAATGAAGCAGCCCTCCTCACTGCGTTCCGACAGGGGTTAGAACCCACTCTACGCCTCCAGCTGTCGTCCTATGATGATGCCATAGGCTTGGAAAGATTCATCCAACTTGCCATTCGTGTTGCACATCGCAGAGAGAATTGCATCCGCGAACTCCATTCCACCTCTTCACCAGTCCACGTTCCCTGTGCCGGGGAAGAGGCAGCAGGGGCCACAGCAGAACCAATGCAGGTGGACACCATGCGGCTCACTCCATCAGAGAGACGCAGACGTCTGACTCAGGGGTTGTGCCTATATTGTGGTAACTCAGGCCACATCATCGCCCAATGCCCCACACGCCCGCCTCGACCAATGGTGAGTGCAGTCCGTACTCCCAGTGTTCATCTAAAGCCTTTAGTCACACCTGTCATCCTTGCTGATTCTATGTCCTCCTACATGGCTTCTGCTCTCATTGACTCAGGCTCCGCAGGGAATTTCATCTCGGGCTCCCTCTGCCAACGCCTCCAACTCCCGCGGATTCGCTGCGTCCCTGCCTTCCACGTCCACTCCATACTAGGTAAGCCCCTGGCCCGCAAGCGGGTCCAATATCAAACAAAGAACCTAGATATGCGGGTGGGAAGTCTTCATGTGGAATCCATCACATTCTTCATACTTCAAGAGTCAACTGCAGAGGTAATCCTGGGGCGCCCATGGCTGATTCAGCATTCACCTACAATCTCCTGGTCTACTGGGGAGATTCTTCAGTGGAGCAAGAACTGTCAAGTTTCCTGTTTCCCACAACTCCCACGTTCTCACAGCCAACGCCCAAATCTCCCGGTGAACGCCACATCCATCGAAAGTCCAGAGCAGAGTCGTCTGGTCACCATCCTGCCAGCATACGCCTCCTTCAGTGATATCTTCTGTCCACAACGAGCAGCCCAGCTACCTCCACATCGACCCTGGGACTGTGCAATAGACCTGCTACCCGGGCACCCTCTGCCTCGGGGGAAGGTCTACCCATTGTCCTTGCCGGAACAGGAAGCAATGAAGGCTTATGTCGATGAAGCCCTCAAGCTAGGGTATATCCGGCCCTCCAAGTCTCCAGCTGCCTCTTCATTCTTCTTTGTGGCCAAGAAGGATGGAGGTCTTAGACCGTGTATCGATTACCGTGCCCTCAATAAAATCACTGTCAAATTCCGTTACCCCCTGCCTCTTGTCCCCGCAGCTCTGGAACAGCTGCGTGGAGCTACGCTGTTCTCCAAACTTGACCTCCGAAGTGCCTACAACTTGGTGCGCATTCGCTGTGGGGACGAGTGGAAGACAGCCTTCATCACCCCTACTGGTCATTACGAGTATCTCGTGATGCCATATGGCTTGTCGAACTCACCATCCGTGTTCCAGGGTTTCATGAATGAAATATTTCAAGATTACCTTAATAAATTTGTTATTATCTACATTGATGACATCCTCATCTATTCCCCTAATCTCAATGACCACATCCAGCACGTCTCCTTGGTCCTGTCTCGATTGCGTGAATTCCAGCTCTTTCTCAAAGCAGAGAAGTGTACCTTCCACCAACCCACCGTCCAGTTCCTAGGCTACAACATATGCTCCCAGGGAGTTAGCATGGATGACGGGAAGGTCCAGGCTGTACTTTCCTGGGCAGCTCCAGACTTTATAAAGGAACTTCAGGGCTTTCTGGGCTTTGCCAACTTTTACCGGAGATTCATACGGAACTATAGCCAGATCACTGCTCCCCTAACTACTCTGCTCCGAGGAAAATCGAAGACCCTTGCCTGGAGCTCAGAGGCTTCCCAGGCATTTCGGGAACTCCAGAAGGCCTTCACCTCAGCCCCTGTCCTCCGTCACCCTGACCCCAACAAGGAGTTTGTCGTCGAGGTCGACGCTTCCACCACGGGCGTCGGAGCTGTGTTGTCCCAATACCATGGTAATCCTTCTCGTCTTCATCCGTGTGCCTACTTCTCCAGGAAGCTGAGCCCTGCAGAGTGCAACTATGACATCGGTAACAGAGAGTTGCTTGCCATCAAGTTAGCCCTGGAGGAGTGGCGTCACTGGCTGGAGGGAGCCAGTCACCCGTTTTTGGTCTTGACGGATCACAAGAATCTCCAGTACCTCCACGAAGCAAAACGACTCAACCCTCGCCAAGCCAGGTGGGCCCTTTTCTTTACACGCTTCACCTTTACTATCAGTTACCGGCCAGGCTCACGTAACTGTCGAGCTGATGCCCTGTCTTGCATCTATCACCCTGAGGACAACCCTGAACAGCCTGAGCCTATCCTACCAGTTGGCGTGGTGGTTAGTCCCATCCAGTGGACCTTCGATGATCAGATCGCCGCAGCTATGGAGACTGAGCCTGTGCCACCTAACAAGCCAGACAATCGCACCTACGTGCCTCGTAGCCTCCGAACCCACCTCCTCACCATGGCACACTCCTCACCCGGCACCGGACACCCTGGGATCATGGCCACCCTCTCACTACTTCAGGAGCGGTACTGGTGGCCCGGCATGGTGAGAGACGTCCGTAGGTACGTAGCTGGTTGTGTGGACTGCGCCATGGCCAAAACCCCTCGTCATCTGCCTGCAGGGAAGCTGCTGCCTCTGCCCATTCCAAAGAGACCATGGTCACATCTCGGAGTCGACTTCGCCACCGATCTCCCGCTGTCTGAGGGCCACACCTGCATCCTTGTCATTGTGGACCGCTTTTCCAAGGCCTGCAAACTGATTCCCCTGAAGGGTCTCCCGACGGCCGCAGAGACTGCTGAAGCACTGTTCACGCACGTCTTCAGGAACTTTGGAATCCCTGAAGATGTAGTGTCGGATAGGGGACCACAATTCATTTCACGATTCTGGCGGGCCTTCCTCCGGTTGATGGGGGTGACGGTGAGTCTTACTTCGGGAAACCACCCCCAAACCAACGGTCAGACAGAGCGAAGGATCCAAGAAATTAGTCGCTTCCTACGGACCTATTGCCATGGTCACCAGAACACCTGGAGCCGTTACCTACCCTGGGCAGAGTATGCACAGAACTCTCTACGCCAGCCCTCCACCGGCCTGACTCCTTTTCAGTGCATACTCGGTCACCAACCACCACTGTTCCCCTGGTCAGGGGAACCCTCTGATGTCCCAGCGGTGGACGCTTGGTTCCGTGAGAGTGAGAAGGTCTGGGGCGAAGCTCACAGCCACCTCCAGCGAGCCATTCGCCGCCAGAGTCACCATGCCGATGCCCGACGGTCCTCCACACCGGGGTACACGGTTGGACAAAAGGTCTGGCTCTCCACCCGGGACATCCGGATGAGACTGCCCAGCAAAAAGCTAAGCCCCAAATACATTGGTCCCTTCACTATCACTCACCAGATAAACCCAGTCACATACCGCCTCCAGCTTCCCCCTGACTACAAGATCCACCCCACCTTCCATGTGTCACTTCTAAAGCCTTACCATTCACCTCACTCTCCTTCCTCCACAGAACCTGGTGCTGCAGTGGAACCCCCCTTGCCGCTCCTCCTGGACGAGGGTCCCATCTATGCCGTTAAGGACATCCTCAACTCCCGGCGCCGCAGAGGTCGACTGGAGTATCTGGTCGACTGGGAGGGCTACGGCCCTGAAGATCGCTCCTGGGTCAGCCGTGACGACATCCTAGACCCCTCCATTCTCACCGAGTTCCATCGCACGCA
Source organism: Alosa pseudoharengus (assembly GCF_046254945.1). Classification (NCBI taxonomy): domain Eukaryota; kingdom Metazoa; phylum Chordata; class Actinopteri; order Clupeiformes; family Clupeidae; genus Alosa; species Alosa pseudoharengus. Next base: position 11,700,803 of record NW_027468609.1, on the reverse strand, counting down.
TCCCAGTCGACCAGCCCCTCGTGGCCGAGGGCGACCTCGGCGTCGGGCCCCCTCGTCCTTGGATGCGGCCCCTGGAGGGGGGGGGGTAGTGTCAGTCACACCAGGTTCGGTTCCAGCCACACCCACTGCTCACTCTCCTGAAGCTCCCCTCACTCGTTCACACTCCCCAGTTTACTAATGACCTGCACCTGTTCCCAATCAGCCTCACTCCCTACTTAAACCCCAGTCTCCCCTCAGTCTTTGTCTGGCCTCGTCAGTGATGACACCAAGGTGCTATCCACCAGCCTGACTCACAAGGAATACTCCTCCTGGATTCCCCTCGCCTGTTCCAGCGTCCTCCTGGTCTGACCCCTCGAGTCACCTCCGGATTTGGATCTACTGTAGTTAAGTCGATCTTCTGTGTTTTGGGACTTCTTCCGTTAAGTTTGCTGATCCTCGGTGTTTTGGACCCTCCTTGGCCTACTGTTTCCAGTGGAACTTCTGTTTGATCCCGACCTGGGTTTGACAACCCATTTCCTGGTTTTCCTTTGTAAATAAACTTCTTGTTTGAACTCTACCTCCCTGTCCTGAGTCTGTGGGCCGTGACAGTAGTGTCTGTAAGGTGTGTGTGGTGTTGTCTATGTAAGGTGTGTGTGTGTGGTGTTGTCTATGTAAGGTGTGTGTGGTGTTGTCTATGTAAGGTGTGTGTGTGGTGTTGTCTATGTAAGGTGTGTGTGGTGTTGTCTATGTAAGGTGTGTGTGGTGCTGTCTATGTATAGTATAAGTATGTAAGTAAGTAAGTATATATACTCTTTTGATCCCGTGAGGGAAATTTGGTCTCTGCATTTATCCCAATCCATGAATTAGTGAAACACACACAGCACACAGTGTACACAAAGTGAGGTGAAGCACACACTAATCCCGGCGCAGTGAGCTGCCTGCATCAACAGCGGCGCTCGGTGAGCAGTGAGGGGTTAGGTGCCTTGCTCAAGGGCACTTCAGCCATGCCTACTGGTCGGGGTTCGAACCGGCAAGTGCAAACCAGTAGGCCACGGCTGCCCCATAAGGTGTGTGTGTGGTGTAGTGTCTGCTACAGATAAAAGATTCACATGCGAGAACTAAACTCTATGTATCTGCAACCAGTGAGTACGCACACTCTGTATGTCTCCAACAGGTAGAGGTTGCTCAGGTGTGTATGTCTGAAACAGGTAGAGGTTGCTCAGTTGTGTATGTCTCCAACAGGTAGAGGTTGCTCAGGTGTGTATGTCTGAAACAGGTAGAGGTTGCTCAGTTGTGTATGTCTCCAACAGGTAGAGCTTGCTCAGGTGTGTATGTCTGAAACAGGTAGAGGTTGCTCAGTTGTGTATGTCTCCAACAGGTAGAGGTTGCTCAGGTGTGTATATCTGCAACAGGTAGAGGTTGCTCAGGTGTGTATGTCTGCAACAGGTAGAGGTTGCTCAGGTGTGTTTGACCTACACTCCATAAGAATGTAGAGAGTTCAAGTGAGTATTTGAGCTACACGCTCTTCAAGTCTCCTGAGCCACACCTGCATGGCTGCATCAGGTAGAGGTGGAGCTGCACAGGTGAGTGCTGCATCAGGTAGAGGTGGAGCTGCACAGCTGAGTGCTGCATCTGGGCCCCGATGGGTCTGATGCACACCCTCTAAAATCCAACAGGTACAGTAAGAAAGGATGCAGCTTCACACACACACACAGACACACACACACACACACACACACACACATACAATCACACTCACACTCACACACACACACACACACACACAGGTCACCCCTGTCTGCCGCTGGGAAACTAGATCAGGAAGGGGGATGATATTCTGCTCGGTCCACCCCCCACCCCCCCCTCCCCCCCAAACTATTTGAAATTCAATTTAGGACAACCTTTCATTTCACGACATTTCACAAGTTCCTGGAAATATTGGATATTAAGTGTTCCTTGATTAATCGCCACACATAGTCGTATACACATACACACACACACACACACACACACAGCCAGTAGATGAATCAGCGAAGATCACAATTTGCATATAAATCAGCTATGGACACACACCCTCCCTCCATCTCCCTTTCTGTCTTTCTCACTCTCTCTCTCACACACACACACTCGCTTTAATACATTCTATTTCTGTCTATTCTTTTTTTACATTAACACATCCTAATAGGAGAGCTTAGCTTTTTGTGCTCTTTTTGGTGTTCCATTAAACTTGGGGATGTCATGTACTTATTATTGTGTGTTTGTGTGTGTGTGTTTGCATGACAACAATTACTGTAGGTAGAACTGCAAGTTCTGTGTTAAAATATGTTACAAAACTGTTGGAAGGAGGGCATCTCTTATCTCTTAAGCTTATTATGACCGCCGCGCAGCAAAGCGGCGGTCATATAGGTTTAGTCAGATTTTTTTTTTTTTTTTTTTTTCTTTTTCGCATGCCCAAATTTCCGTCAATGAGTCCCGGGACACTGAAAGACCGGGGTACACGAAACTTGGTGGGCATGTAACCCCACATGGATAGCATGGAACCATCGATTTTCGTGGAGGGTAGGGCAGACACAGTTTTTTGTATGTTGATCTCAAGGGGCCATGTCAAACCATTCCATAACCACTCATTTCATGTATAGCGCCACCTAGTTAAACACAAAAAAGTAAAAATGAGGTGTTGTAATTGAAGGTATCTGTGACCTAACATAGTCAAAACTGCACGAAATTGGAAGTGTATGATCATTATGACACCCTCTGTATGCACACCAAATTTTGTGGAATTCCGTTCATGGGGGGCCACACAATAAATTAATTTATGTTACTATACACCAACTGGCCTGTAGGTGGCCGGAGACAGTTTTCTGTGAATATCTCGAGAACCGTAGGGCCTAGGAGGTCCACCTTTTTTATGTATGTTGGTGTTAAGGGGGCATGTCAACCCATCCCATTACCACTTATTTCATGTATAGCGCCACCTAGTTAAAAATTAAAAAGCAAAAAATTAGGTGTTTTCATCACAATATCTCTGGCTGACAAGGTCAAAACTGCACGAAATTAAAAGTGTAGGATCATTATGACACCCTCCGAATGCCAAGTTTTGTGTACTTTCGTTCATGGGGGGCCTTACAATAAAATAATTTATGTGTACATTTAGTGACGTACACCAACAAGGATTCCCGGGACACTGAAAGACCGGGGTACACAAAACTTGGTGGGCATGTACCCCCACATGGATAGCATGGAACAGTCATTTTTCGTTTTGATCTGTAGCCCCCCCGCTGGACTGGACCCCCCGAAAGGAGGGTAGGGCAGACACACTTCTCTGTGAATATCTTGAGAACTGTAGGGCCTAGGATGACCATTTTTTTCCGTATGTTTGCATCCAGGGGTCATGTTAACCCATTTCATGTGCACACATGTGCACAAACAGATACACACACACACACACATACATTCACAGTAATCATACGTATGACACATACTCACACAGTAGACATATGTACGCTTGCATGCACAGGCGCATACGCAGGCACACACACAAGCACGCACACACACACACACACACCCACACACACACACCCACACACACACACACACTCACACACACACACACATAACATAAACATAACACAAACAATCAAGAATTTCTCAGAATTATGAACAGGCAAGATGGAGGTGGGGTTGTATAAAATTAATTTTACATGTGAAATCTATGAACTAATCATGTTTTGGTACTTGTTGTCTAGCAGATACCAGTGAGAATTGAGTGTGGATAATGCAATTTAGTGAGACAGTTAGAATCATATAGGCCTTTCAGCGTGATTTCTTTTAGTGGAAAAAATGTGCTGGACTGGGCGGCGGTCATATTTTGTACCGCTCTGCGGTACATCTAGTTTTGTTAGGGTTTACATCTCAGAGATGGTGTTGGGGTTCGTATCTCAGAGATGGTGTTAGGGTATACATCTCAGAGATGGTGTTAGGGTTTACATCTCAGAGATGGTGTTAGGGTTCATATCTCAGAGATGGTGTTAGGGTTTACATCTCAGAGATGGTGTTACGGTTTACATCTCAGAGATGCTGTGTGTGGTGAGTGTTGTTGCCCCGACAGCTTTCTGTTTCACAGCGAGGCCAATCTGGCTGCCATCTTCATGCGTTCTCAATGGGGGCTTTGGGCTAGTGGAGGGAGGTGAGCTGAGCATGGAGTTTCATTTCTCACTGCAGCAGACGCAGCCTCAGACAACCTGTCACCCGTAAGACGAGGGGGGACTGCTCCATCTGTCACATCCGACATGCTGCCACAACATTTCCAGCATTTTATACACCATATCATACCCTTATGTGTGTGTGTGTGTGTGTGTGTGTGTGTGTGTGTGTGTGTGTGTTGGTCTATTAATTGCCTATTTTGGTCACTCCTTTATGTAGACATTATGTTTATTACAAATAAACACAAACACACACGCACAAACACACACACACACATACATCTGGTATATTCTGTTCTGAGGGATGTGGCCTACATTCTGAACATGTGAGTACTGTATGTGTATTGCGTAAAAAGATCAGTCATCAACAAGTCAGCTTATTTCAATATGTAGTGTGAAGTTTA
>NW_027468609.1:11683718-11693718 GCF_046254945.1 Alosa pseudoharengus | reverse complement strand
TTCTATTAAGTAAAGTTAGTGAACACTTATCAAAATTAACGCGCACACATGCACGCAGGCACGCATAGGCTACTTGTTTTCTTTTACTTGGCTTTCTATATGGTTATCAGCACACAATGTTGAGCTAATTCACTAACTGGATATCACAAGTTTAAACAACGAAAACAGAAAGGATGGAGGCAGCAAAGCTAGAGGAGCTATTCAAGATGGGCAAGAACAAGGTTGGCTAAGCAATTGGTGTGCTTGTCAGAACGACTGCATTACAGCTGTTTAAAGCCAGACGTTACAGTAGCTATAACACAACTAAAGGTAGCTTTAGCCTGTATAGGGATGTAAGCAAAAATACTGTCCACGCGTGAACGGGGGGGGGGGGGGTTGACGGGTGTGCGTACCATAGCATTAATTCCTGCAGGCGCCCCTGGCAATAGGTACGGTGGGCACTTCATTATGAATTATGATTTACTAGTGCAGTGCCCGTTCAAACATGCTATTCCTGTAGCCCAATTACATGCCTGCAGGTAGGCCTGCTTTAAAAATAGGATGATAGGGAAAAACATAATTCCAGGTAATCATTCAATAATGAATAGGCCTACAGATAATATAATAATATAATAAATGTGAAGTGAGCAGAATTTAAGCATGGCTGCATGTGACATTTTTTACAAATCAAAATGATCATAATCCTAACAGCTGTTTTGAGTCAAGGCTATATGCTTAGCCTATTGAATAACTTGATGATAGAGAAAACAAACCATTTTGTGGAATGATGCATCATATGGAATTTGCAACGGTGTGACTCAAAAACAGTCTCTGGTGGCCTATAAGTGACATCACACTCTGTCTGCCACTCGTTGCTTGTCGCTGGTTATGCTTTGCATGTGTGGCATTCTGAGACGTTCTTTAATTCGGGACCATTATCGCTCGTTTCAATTTAGGACCTTGCAGTTGGAATTGTCGTTTGTTTATTCAAAGTCTAAAGACAGTCCAAAGTAACCTGGGCTATTCATAAGTGACATCACACTGTCTGCCACTCGTTGCTTGTCGCTGGTTATGCTTTGCATGTGTGGCATTCTGGGACGTTCTTTGATTCGGGACCATTATCGCTCGTTTCAATTTAGGACCTTGCAGTTTGAATTGTGGTGTGCTTATTCAAAGTCTAAAGACAGTCCAAAGTAGCCTGGGCTATTCGAAGTGTCGGCTTATTGCACATCATTTTTTACGTCATTTTCAAGAGCCACTGCATATAGCCTACCTGTGTGTGTTGGCATGTTGGCGTGGAGTTATCTTGCACTCGCTTAAGTTTTTACCCCTACACAGGTGTGTGCATCTACAAGTTTTTACCCCTACACTGATCCAATTCTGCCAAAGCCCTGCTTCTATCCTCACTGGTAGCTTACAGTCCTACAGTGCTGTGTGGGAGGGGGAGTGGCTAGCGGCGAAAGCTAATGCGTGATTCTTTTACCGATATAGGCTATTTAACGATATCTTTTGCATTTCTTATTCAAACAACGTCAAATTCGGCAGTGCACTAACTCATGCCTGTAGCAAGACACCTGCCAAGTTTGTAATCAGTCTGACAAACGGTCAGCGAGATATGCGTGCCAGTGTTGCGCGGTCTGCCCGAAATTAAGCGGTCGCCCGCGGATGACCGCGGTTACCCGCGGTTATGAGTCATAAACAAAATATTTTAATGATATTCGGGTCATTTGCGGGCGGGTCAGTTAAAATTAATTAAATATATATTTTCTACAAATAGGCCTACTTAAAATATCACGAGAAGGCTAGCATCAATACAGTAAAGCATCAATACAGTAAAGTCAACAGTAAAGAAGCTGAAGACGGAGTTAAAATAATAAAGACACCCCTTCAGGAAAAGCGATATAGGCTATGGGAAATATTGGGAAAAGTTCTTAAAGAAGATGACAGTAGACAGTACAAGTTATGGTCTATGTAGGCCTACTTCTTGCGATTTCCATTTTAAAGTATGACAGCCAAAACAGGCAGCCTGCAGGAATAAATGTTATGGCACAGACTAGGCCTACACAGCCATATCTACCGGTATGTATAGGTTCGCGCATGCATAAAAGTTACCTTAGTTCGTTGTGTTTGTGACTTTAAACAGTGGATGTGCTTTAGTAAAGCTTTGTGCTTCATTCAGCATTAACCAGTTCTTACGCTAACGTTTTGACCAGCAATGTATCTGTCTTGCCTACCTTACCTCACCATTTCTGTTTTCGAAAGAAAGATGTATATCCATGGCCTTCAAATCTTATCCTAGTGTTCTAATGGTTGCGTGCGTGCTTGCGCTCTTAATCTCATTCTCTCTCCTGCGCAAACATTAGCCTATGTCCTGCATGCCTACTGCGTGTAGTTCTACTGCATAAAGTTTCGCAAATAAATTAGTTTGTTTTACAGAAATGGCCTACTGTCACGTTGCATGCAGCCTATAACCAAAAGCACACATTTTGTAAATAAGCGGGTCAGATCGCGGGTCGGGTATAATTTTGTCCTAATTAATATTCGCGGTCCGAGTTGCGGTCGGGTTGATTAAAATATCGGGCGACCGCGGGCCGCTTGTGACCAAACCCGCGCAACACTGATGCGTGCCACAGACACACACACACACACAGACGCTTCTTGCTTTATAGATAGATTAAGCATGATAAACATGGGGCAATCGTGGTCTACTGGTTAGTGCTTCGGGCTTGGAACCGAAGGGTTGCCGGTTCTATCCCTGACCAGTAGGAACGGCTGAAGTGCCCTTGAGCAAGGCACCTAACCCCTCACTGTTCCCCGAGCGCCGCTGTAGCAAGGCAGCTCACTGCTCCAGGTTAGTGTGTGCTTCAACTCACTGTGTGCTCTGTGTGTTCATTAGTTCACGGATTTGAAATTCTGATTTGAACACAATTTTGCAGTTCTCTAACCTCATGTAATTATTCACCACTTTATTTGAGAGGCCACAGACATGATGAACTCATGAGCAATTGACCTTAAATACATGTGATCATGCTGATCATGCTTAAGAAATCATAAATCATAATGACCTACCCACCGTACCTAATATGCTTTAGTTGATGTGTTGCTCATGCTTGAGATCATGAATGAGAGACTTTGAACTCATATAAATTCCTGATGATTCATATATGATGATATTCATAAGATATAAAGGAATGAAGATATTCATAAGATATAAAGGAATGATGATATTCATAAGATATAAATATGATGATATTCATAAGATATAAAGGAATGAAGTAATGCATAAATACACAGACTTTGGGTCCACACTTCAGTTGTGTGTGTGTGTGTGTGTGTGTGTATGTGTGTATGTGTGTGTGTGTTTGTCTGTATGTCTGTGTGTGTGTGTGTGTGTGTGTGTGTGTGTGTGTGTGTGTGTGTGTGTGTTTGTGTGTGTGTGTGTGTGTGTGTGTGTGTGTGTGGGTGTGTGTGGGTGTGTGTGTGTTTGTGTGTGTGTGTGTCCCAGAACTGTCCACGTGATTAGGTTTCTGACTGCAAAGAGAAGATGTCCATTCTCCGCTCTGTTTGTTCTTAATGGAAAAGCATTTACTTTAATGTTGCATCAGAGGACAGGGCTCTTTAAAGGCCTTGAGTGACGTGCTGGGTGCTTGCTTGTGAGTTATTTAATCATAAACTAACTGTGTGTGTGTGTGTGTGTGTGTGTGTGTGTGTGTGTGTGTGTGGAATACTGGGTAGCATGTCCAGAGGAGACTGACTGTAAATAAGCAGCTCTGTGTTCAGTCACTCTACATCATAGCTGTGCTGTACTCTTGGGTTGCTTCCCACCCACCCCTCACACACACACCCACACACACACACACTCACACACACACACACACACACACACACACACACACACACACACACACACACACACACACACACACACACACACACACACACACACACACACACACACACACAAACACACACATACACACACACACACAACAGAAACACCCCCTAACAGTGAGAAATGTTAACCCACAGCCCACTTCAAATAGTCTCCACAGCACACACACACACACACACACACACACACACACACACACGTTCACACACAAACACAGAGGAGGCAGACCCTGCATCCCTGCAGTGGGGGCGTGGGGGATAGGAGGCCAGTCTCTGGCATCTGATGCACTAATAAATCATTGAAACACGCCAAGTGTTATGGCTGGAGAAGGCGTGTGTGTTTGGTCCTGGTGCCTTGTTGTTGACATGTTGTTTGGGGGAAGTGTCGATGTTAGCACTTAGATGTGCTCTTTTCTCTGACCTGTTCCTCGTCCTGTGCTCTGCACCTTACAGAACAAGGCTGCTGAATGACGTGTCTCGTCTCGTCTGATTGGCTAATTGTGCTGCAAAAATGGGCCAAGAGATGCGAGTAGATGTCTGAAAGTGGAACACTGTGTTTTTATAGCGTGGCATCATTTATTTAAGTGTGAATTGAAGCAGCTGTTTTGCCACCGGAGGTGATAAAAATTTTAATTAGCCCTTTTTCTAAAGTGCTTTCACACGAACACAAATTGGGATTCAACTCGCACAGAAATTCTCGCCTCTCCCCTAATCTGGCAGCAACACTGTTTGCGTTCTCCTCTCCCTCTCTCTCGTCGCCTTGAGTCACGTTGTCTGGAGCACCAGTCTCAACGCCCCTCTCTGTCCTTCATGATGCCAGCAGATCTGCAGAGAAAAGCAGCTCTGGAAGATGGCTAGCAGCTCTGGAAGATGGCTGTCATCTCCTCAATCCTCCATGGCTTCAGTGAGAGCTCTGGGTCAGACTGGGTCTCCTAGTCCAGCCTGTGTCTCCTAGTCCAGCCTGTGTCTCCTAGTCCAGTCTATGTCTCCTAGTCCAGTCTATGTCTCCTAGTCCAGCCTGTGCCTCCTAGTCCAGTCTATGTCTCCTAGTCCAGTCTATGTCTCCTAGTCCAGCCTGTGTCTCCTAGTCCAGCCTGTGTCTCCTAGCCCAGCCTGTGTCTCCTAGTCCAGTCTATGTCTCCTAGTCCAGTCTATGTCTCCTAGTCCAGCCTGTGTCTCCTAGCCCAGCCTGTGTCTCCTAGTCCAGTCTATGTCTCCTAGTCCAGTCTATGTCTCCTAGTCCAGTCTATGTCTGCTAGTCCAGCCTGTTTTTTCTAGCCCAATCTGCCCAGTCTGTGTGTCCTAGTTTGATTTGCTAGAAGGGGAGTGATTTCATATAATGTGAGGAGGAGTTCAGCCCAGCTCAGCATGTGATGGCTAACACCACTAAATGGTCATCTGGGTCTAGGCCCTGGTCATGCACATGGTGGTTAATGACGCCTTTGATCCCTGTATGATATATCCAACTGGACATGCTGTGTTAAAGGTGTGCTTCAGGTGTTTCACTGTGATAGTTAAGTTTTGTGAGGTATTGTGTCTTGTGCTGTGGTGAGTTTAAATTTAATCAAGTGTTAACATCTGCTCTGTGGGGATATTCATATGAAAGGCTACAATTTTCTCCTTTCTAATTGATAACAATTATTATCAAAAAAAGAATAGCCTTAATGATATAGTTATACGAGTCCTCTGCAGACGTGCTTTATCAGGACGATCCTTCTTCTAAAAAGGTTTAGTAGCTGCAAGCAGAACAACTGTCTCCTTATCGATTTATGCACTGCAGGAGGCTTGGCAGCAGGGCACTTTTGTAAAGGAGCTGTTCAGAGCCTTTTATGTGTCGTTTGCTTCCATCGTTGTTTAAGAAGCCCGTTAACGCCCTCGTTAATCCTAAAATCCAACCTTATTGGGAGACCCAGAGTTGAGTTGCTTCTCTAATTGACACTTCTTTATGTGGTGTCTGACCTCCCTCACCCCAACTCAGTCAGTGGAGTGAGCCTGGAGCTACAAAACACACAGTTACAAAGAATATGCATCCACATAAACATATACATATCGTAGATATGGAACCATTAGTGAAGAAGAGGTGAATATCAGTCTAAAAGCACACTACTCTTATTATGTGGAGACACTATGTTCAGGTTGCAACCTATGCTAACTGGGTGGTTAGAGACTTTACACAAAATATTATACAAAAATACTTACTCTAATGGAGCAGAAGTGTGACTTCACTTTCGACATCCAGGCTGAAATCCTTACAATGTACAATACATAGACCTACACATTAAATCCTTACTATGTACAGTACATAGACCTAAATCCTTAAAATGTATAATACATAGGCCTATACATTAAACCCTTACAATGTACAGCACATGGCTACACGTTATGCATAATAAACAAATAAACCAGTTAAACACTGATGCTGAGGCATTATTAATATCTTAATTACAAATCTTCATTTGAATACATTGTGAAATGGAATACATTTATAATACAATAACTTTGTAATAAACTTTATAATTTGAAGAAAAGGCAGATAGTTGTTTGGGAATGAAGTTGTGGGGGAATGGTACTACTACTACTAATAATAATAATAAAATTTATTTTACACTTCGACTGAAAGTTTGTGCCCAGCTGAAGTCCGCTTGCACTGGACTAGAGAGTGCTGAAGGTCATCTATACTGTGTGGTTGTCCATCTATACTGTGTGGTTGTCTGTGTGCGTTGACTCATGATTTGTTTGTGATGGCCAAGGTCCCCATAGCAACGTGAACAAACACATGTCTGACCTTGTGTGTGATTTCACTCTGTCCCTGAATTTCTGAGAATTTCATTTGACAATTTGATCTCTTTTGTGCAAGAGCTGAGCTGGTACGGTGTGTTCCAGTGCAATTTGTTTAACGTTAAATAATATGGGACAAACCCTCCGGGCACAGGCCCATTGGACCAGGATCATACCACATCCAGCGTCTTCCAATGGGAAGCAGAGCGACCGCACCACACTGCTGAACTATCTCCGTCTGTTTATGTTCTGGACGACGGAGAGGGTTACCTCCAAAGCCATTTTACAGTGTATTAGATTCTGCCATAAAATGAAATGTGATGTTTAAAAACGGCTAGCGGTGGAAGAAATGCTAATGGTCCTGATTAAAATGTCTCTCGTATATAAATCCCTGCTCCCAGCCTCCTGCTCTGTTTGCTGCTCAATTATGTGGCTATATGAGGCGTGGAGGCACTGAGACACACACACACACACACAGCCATATGTTCAGCTCCCAGTGCTGTCTTGACTGCACCCAGACTATGCTCATTTACAGGTGGCTCTTCACAACTAAGTGATGAGTGTGTGTGTGTGTGTGTGTGTGTGTGTGTGTGTGTGTGTGTGTGTGTGTGTGTGTGTGTGTGTGTGTGTGTGTGTGTGTGTATGTGTGTGTGTGTGTGTGTGTGTGTGTGTGTGTGTGTGTGTGTGTCTGTGTGTGTGTGTGTGTGTGCATTCCTCTTGAGCTGAAATGGAGCAGAAAAAGGTGTGTGCCGTGTGAATGGATCTGCTGTCTGCTGAGTAAGTGGGGCTCAGTGACTGATGAAGGGTTTTGTGCAGAAGAGTTGGAGGGGAAAAAAGAGAAAGAGAGAGAGAGTAAAATAGAGAGAGAAAGAGAGAGAGAGAGAGAGAGAGAGGGGGAGAGGCTGATTATGCTTCAACTCATATCATCTTTAGAAAACCTTTCACATATTCTCTTCAGCTCTGAAAAAATACCACACCAACTTAGTTCTACTATTTTCTCCAGTGTCCTCCACAAATGGCCTTAATGTAAACCAAACATCGCCCGACTACAGTGCGACCTCATGTGTTTGTACTGCTTTCCCGTCTCTTAGCCAACACAGAGCACCACTGGCTCTCTTCCACCTCAGTCCGTCCAGAAGAGGAATGCCTCTCTACACAACTCAACTCTACTGATGCTATGCATATCTTTCCCTTGCATATCCTATATACAGACATCATACTCAGCAGTGTACTGAATACTGAACCGCATGTTACTGAACACTGAACTGCATGTTATTGAATACTGAACTGCATGTTACTGAATACTAAACTGCATGTCTAAATACGGAACTGCATGTTTGAATACTGAACTGCATGTTTCTCCTAGTCTATTAAAGCACCATGCATGGCTAGTGCAGCACACCTAAGCCCTTACTGCAGTATTGGCGGCTTAGTTTGTTAGCTAACATTTTAATTTCATTAGCAATATGGTACATTTATATTTAATGAGGCAATAGCTCTGATTACAAGACCTAATTATTAAGACAATGAGAAAAGTTGGATTCCCATGCAATGCATACACTCTTATCTGACGTGGAGGATGAAAAAAAAAAAGCCCATCTCATGCCAACTCTTTAATCCACTCTAATTCTGCGGGAAAGAAAAAAAACACACACAGAACTTGGCAGTAAAATGTGTCCATGCTGTGAGTGTGTGTGTGCGCGTGTGTGTGTGAGCGAGGCTCAGGGGGGACTTGAGTGTGGAGTTTTACTTCACCCCAGTCTGGGTGGAGAATAAGCCGCCTCTCCACCCAGAGGCCTAGCCGGGGCCTTATTTATGACACCCTGCGTTCTCTGGTTCTGCGGCGCTTTAATAAAGCAGCCGCTGGTCCTGTGCGTGGCCTCCGGAGCCCGATGCGGACGCAGGAGAGGTGCTTAAGTGAGAGAGTGCCAAAGGTCCCACTCTTTAATCAACTGTGTTTTATTTCCTCCGATGGACGCAGCAAACAAGCCGAGCATGTACCAGGCAGCAGCTTGAGCTCGGAGATCACTCACCAGCCTCCTCCTCTCTCTCTCTCTCCTCCTCTCTCTCTCCACCCTCCTCCCCTCTTTCTCTCTCCTTTCTCTTCCCATATCTTATTTCTCTCTGTTTCTCTCCTCTCTTTTCCCCTCTCCTCTCTCTCTCTCTCTCTCTCTCTCTCTCTCTCTCTCTCTCTCTCTCTCTCTCACTACCCTCATCCTCTGTTTCTCTCTCCTCTCTCTCTGCCTATCTGTTCTCTCCTCCCTCCCTCCCCTCTTTCTCTCCCCATCCCCTCTCTCTCTCCCTTCTTCTCTTTTTCTCTCTCCTCTCTCTCTATCTGTCTCTCTCTCTCCTCTCCCCCTCTGTCTCCCTCTCTCTCTCTCTCTCTCTCTCTCTCCCCTAAACCCTCCTCTGCATCCTACCTGACAAATGGCTCGCATGACTGGCGACCCGGTGAAATCTGTCAATAGCTGGGAGCTGATGGGTGTGTAAGCCTGTTCGATCCCCCGGCGTCCCCCAGCCAATCCCTCCTCCTCATTCATTCCTCTGGCCTTCAACTGGTCTGCCACACCACCCACATTAATTACCCACCACACGTACACACACACACACACACACACACACACACACACACACACACACACACACACACACACACACACACACACACACACACACACACACACACACACACACACACACACACACACACACACACACACACACACAGGACCACTGCCAATCAATCACACACTGAATGGCAAATGCCTCGAAGGAGACCACACACACATTCACGCACACACACACTAATGTTAATTAGCCACCAGCAGAGAGGCAACACCAACAGACGGCAAACCCAAACATGCACACATACACTCACACACGCATGCACATACACTCACACACACTCACATAAGCATGCACACACACTCACACACACTCATGCACGCATGCACTTATACATCACAGGTAAACATATTCCCCAACCCCCCCACCCTTCAAATACAGTACACACACTTACACACACACTCTATCACAAATGCCTATGGGGAAGAGATCAAACACACACAAATGCACACCAGCAAAACTCTTGCATTGACCAAAACCAGATGAAGGCAAACACACCAGCAGATGCTCATTCCAACCAATCGATACCACCTCCAGGGTGCCGCCATCTTAGAACTTTAAAGAATTGATTCCCCAGTGTGAGAGCCTTACGAGACCGCAGATCATGTTTACCTCAGAGCACTTCTTAGAACCTCTTAGAACATCTCCTTAAAAGTGCTCAGTTGGTGGCATGTTTTGCATGGTGTGCAGTTCGCCTCTCTCTATCAACGACAAACCAGGGGATTGA
>NW_027468609.1:11653718-11678718 GCF_046254945.1 Alosa pseudoharengus | reverse complement strand
TGTTTATTCAGACGATGATGACAGCTATGGATGCTGCTACTGCTGCTGCTGGTCGTCTACTCCACTGGGTGCAGGAGCTGCTCTCCTCATCAGACTCTCAGCTGGAGACCTGGGCTGACTCAGCTATGTCTGTGTGTGTGTGTGTGTGTGTGTGTGTGTGTGTGTGTGTGGCTATATGTGTGTGTCCATTTTCATGCATGCATGCTCATCAGTATGGTCATGTGTGTTTCTGTGTGTGTGTGTGTGTGTGTGTGTGTGTGTGTGTGTGTGTGTGTGTGTGTGTGTGTGTGTGTGTGTGTGTGTGGCTATATGTGTGTGTCCATTTTCATGCATGCATGCTTATCAGTATGGTCATGTGTGTGTGTGTGTATGACTGTGTGTGTAGGTGTGTGTGTGTGTGTGTGTGTGTGTGTGTGTATGCGTTTTAGTAGGATTTTATGAGGGGTCGCTTAGTAAATAATTCATACTTGGTCATACACACACACTATCATAATCTCACACACACACTATCATAATCTTACATACACACTATCATAATATACTCATAATAGTTGTGAATGTTTAGTATACTAGTGTGTGTGAGAGCATATAGTTGGGTATGTGAGAGAGTATAGTAGTGTGTGTGAGAGTGTATAGTTGAGTATGTGAGAGAGTATAGTTTGTGTGTGAGAGCATATAACTGGGTATGTGAGAGAGTATAGTAGTGTGTGTGTGAGAGCAGTTGGGTATGTGAGAGAGTATAGTAGTGTGTGTGTGAGAGCATATAGTTGAGTATGTGTGAGAGTATACTAGTGTGTGTGTGAGAGCATATAGTTGGGTATGTGAGAGAGTATAGTAGTGTGTGTGAGAGCGTACAGTTGAGTATGTGAGAACTGGGTATGTGAGAGAGTATAGTAGTGTGTGTGTGTGTGAGAGCAGTTGGGTATGTGAGAGAGTATAGTAGTGTGTGTGTGTGAGAGCATATAGTTGAGTATGTGAGAGAGTATACTAGTGTGTGTGTGAGAGCATATAATTGGGTATGTGAGAGTATACTGGTGTGTGTGAGAGAGCATATAATTGGGTATGTGAGAGAGTATAGTAGTGTGTGTGAGAGCAGTTGGGAATGTCAGAGAGTTTAGTAGTGTGTGTGAGAGCATATTTGGGTATGTGAGCGAGGGAATAGTAGTGTGTGTGTAAAAGAGTATAGTAGTGTGTGTGTGTGTGTGTAGGAGAGTATAGTGTGTGTGTGTGTGTGTGTGTGTGTGTGTGTGTGTGTGTGTGTGTAAGAGAGTTAGCTTGAAATGGAAGGGATTTGGCTCCATCTCCCTCTCTCCTCCATACAGATGTTTTTTAAGGCCCTGTGAAGTGTGTGTGTGTGTGTGTGTGTGTAGCTCTCCCATTCCGCTAGGCTCTGTCTGTGTCATCTCACTCAGTCCCTGTTGAAGCGTACAAACAGCACCAGGATGATCCTCTGCTTTGCTCTTTCCCACAGAGATGTGAGGCCGGATAATTGACTTGGCATATGGTGAAGGCGTGGGACAGGGTAGTGTGTGTGTGTGTGTGTGTGTGTGTGTGTGTGGGGGGGGGGGGACAGGCTAGTGCATTCAAGTCTAATAATATTAGCCAGATGAAGGGGAGATATTGGAAATACACTGTGGAGCACTGAATGAAATGTCACTTAATCTGGAAGGACAACACAGACACACACCTGTACAACACACACACACACGCACACGCGCACACATACACACACACATACACATTTAATTGAGCAGTTTTTCCCAAACTTCATTCAAGATTCAAGACGCTTTACTGTCATTCCTACATTGTCATGTTGAAGGGAAATTTAGTACTCAGTTCCAGGTTAATTAAACAAAGCAAAGCCCCCCCCCCCCCCCTGCTTACATAATTGCAAAAGGGTTGTCGACTGTTGTATAAAAAAATGGCATTGCCCATTATCAGCAACCATTCATCCAATGTTCCAAAGGCACATTCTGTTTACTAATCTCATTTTATTAAAGGCTAACTGAGAAAACAAAACATTGGAGAACCCTTTTGCAATTGTAATCACATCATGTAATCTGAAAACTGCTGCCCTGATTAAAACAAAAACAATGCAACTGATCTCAGCTGGTATTCTGTTTATAATGGAGTGAAATGGAAATTTCTAAGTGACCCCAAACTTTTGACTGGTAGTGTGTTATGGTAAAATAAATGTATCATTCTATCTATCTATCATACGCAGTGAATGACATCAGTGTTCAGGGTGCTCAAGTCAATGAGTAATTCATGACTAAAGGGCAGTGTGTCGGGAGCAGTCTATGGTCAGATCAGAGCAGAGGTGATGAGGTGATGAATTTAACAGTCTTAACAGCAGATGGGGAGAAGCTGATCCTCAGTCTGGTTGTCTTTGCCTCGATGCTGCGTAGCCTCTTGCCTGATGGGAGGGGGGAAAACAGTCTGTGTGCAGGTCAGGATGAGTGTCATCCTTCATGATGAGCAAGGCTCTGTTTTTGCACCTGCTGGTGTATATGTCCTCAATGGTGGGTAGGTTGCAGCTAATGGTCCGCTGAGCCAGCTTAACCACCCGCTGCAGGGCCTTCATGTCTGCAGCAGAGCAGCTGCCATACCACACCGTAATGCAGGAGGAGAGGATGCTCTCCACTCAGCACCTGTAAAAAAGGGTGAGTATGGCAGGACACCGACCAGCCTGCTCCAACTTCCTTAAGAAATAGAGGCGCTAGTGGGCTTCCTTAAGAAATAGAGGCACTGGTGGGCTTCCTTAAGGAATAGAGGCACTGGTGGGCTTTCTTAATGAGGCATGTTGTGTTGTATCTCCATTCCAGCCCCAGGTATTTGAAGAAGGAGACAAATTCAACCTCTGCACTGTCAAAGTGGAGCTGGGCCTGAAGTCAACAACCATCTCCTTAGTTTTCTTGGCATTCAGCTTGAGGTTGTTATTGTTGCACCAGGTGTCCAGTGTAGCCACTTCCTGTCTGTATGCTGACTCATCGTTTTGAGTGACCTACAACCACTGTGTCGTCTGCAAATTTCAGCACATGGTTGTTTGGGTATTGAGATGAGCAGTCGTAGGTCAGCAGTATACAGTAGGGAGCTCAGGACACATCACTAAGGAGTTAAGGACACATCTCTGGGGGTTTAGGACAGATCCCTGGGGGGCACCGCTGTTGAGGATGATGGTGGAAGACTTGTTGTGGATCCTGACAGATTGGGGTCTGTTTGTTAGAAAGTCCAAGATCCAGTTGCAGAGTGTGTTGTGGTTAGTCAAAGTAATGACAGTTTGTTCACCAGCGTTTGGATGATAGTATTAAATGCAGAGCTGAAGTCCCAGAAAAGTAGTCTGACATAAGTGTCCTTCTTGTCCAGGTGAGTAAGTGCTGGATGGATCACGTAAGAGATGGCGTCGGCAGTCGAGCGGTTCTTCCCGTATGCATACTGATGGGAGTCCACAGCTACATTGATTGTCCTCTTTACCCCAGCCATTACCAGCATAATAACATGCTATTTACAATGAGAAAACCACATACAACCTTGACACTAAACGTACAAAAGCCGTAACATCATGTTTGCTGCTGTTTATTGCCCCCTGCCCCAACATACGCTCTTTCTGTCGTGCTGCTTTCATTGGGTTTCCTTTCTGTTCAGGTTCATGGTCAGGCTTCCCTTTCTAAGTATCTGTATAGTGTTGTCAATGCCTTTCAGCTATAGAGTGTGATGGAGCAGACAACGTTTTGCTACATATGAATGCTACTGTATGTAAGTTATGATGTGCTGTGTTTAAGATGTGATTGGTGGTTAGTTGCGGGCGAGTGTAACAGTCCTTGACACCAACAGGTACAGACACACACACACACACACGCCAACACACACACACACACACACACACACACAGATGGTCACAGAGAGCCCACTTCTTGACGGTCGCCAGTGATACATTTTTGTAGTTCTGGAATAGAGTTCTCCAGACGGAGGAGCACAAATAGAGGAGGGCAGAGCAGAGGATTCTGGGATGGCTTGGTGAAATATGTGTTCCAAGAGAAACCATACATCAGCCTTCTATTCCTATCCTTTGATTAATGAACAGCACTACCTACATGTATTGGAAGACTTCTCAGAGGTGTGTGTTTGTGTGTGTGTGTGTGTGTGTGTGTGTGTGTGTGTGTGTGTGTGTGTGTGTGTATTAACCAGTATGTGTTTCTCTTTTTTTTCAGTATGTGTTCATATTTTTGGCTAGTAAGTATAATTATTAGATTTAAAATGTAATCAAGAACTCAAACACAGATCTCCCCAGCCCACATCTATATGATCATAGATTTAATATGCAATTTCACATCACTGCTGATCCCAAGGTTAATGTTTATGTGATTTCTGGATTGAATAGAATTTCAGTAACCTTTCAAATGTCTGTATCTCTATACCAACATTAACAATTGGCATTAGCCATGTCCAGAAGCAGACAAGGACTAAACAGCAAAGGGAAAGCAAGGAAGTGACATCATCAGACTCTGTGTCACGTGGTAATAGCACACTGATGTTTTCTCTCCTCAGTCCACACACACACACACAAACACACTTCTCTTCCACTTCTGTTCTCAGTACTGTCACAAACACCTTGGCTCAAAGGGTAAGGACATAGGGAGACTGACACCGTCGGGCAACATTTAAATAATAATCTTAATTTATTTACAAATATATTTACAAAAGTCAGTAAGTGAGAAGCAACAAAAGATAAAATAAAGTGTCATGCACGTCAGCAAAGTGTATGTGTAGTGCATAAAGAAAAGGCAATCGGGAATCGCTGCAGCCAGCCCTCCATAGCGTCAGGCCAGAGCAGAACCGAGAGGCCGAATTAGACCTCAGGACGCTGGCTTTATTCCAATGGCCATTAACACGGAGCCACGCCCCTCATTAGCCACCGGACTCTCCAGCTCCTTCTGCAGGTCAAAATGCAATGATATTTACAGCAACAACATGCCTACAGCACCATACAGACAGAGGGAGGAAGAGGCGTAATGCTTCATGGCACGGCAAAGCCGTACACACACACACACACACTTACAGGCCTCCTCCTCTCAGTACACACACACACACACACAAACACACACACACATCTCTTCCTCCTCTGTTCTCAGTACACATACGCTCACACAAACACACACACACATACACACACACACACACACACCTCCTTCTCCTCTCAGTACACACACACGTACACACATCTCTTCCCCCTTGTTCTCAGTACACACACACACACACACACACACACACACTAACACACATATCTTCCTCCTCTGTTCTCAGTACACACACTGTTACGTCCCTAGCTGTTTGTGTTCCTGCTGTCTCTATTTTTCAGACACTCCAGCAGGGGGCTTAATTGCTGGACCAGCCCTATAAAAGGTGCTGGTTGACGTCACTCCAGGGGGGAGGCCGGCTCGTTTTTGGTTCCTCGCAGAACGCTACCGCTGCCACGCCACGCCACGCGCTCCGCTTCCGCTCTCGCCCACACTACGTCCAGGTCTCCAGTCCCTCTCAGAGTGAGAGTCTGGGAGAGAGGCCTGGAAATTGGGCGGCTTCGTTTTTGGCCTTCTGGCTTCGTTTTTGCGGCCTTCTGGCCGTGGCTTGATATTGTTTTGAATGTTAATTTTTGCCTAGTTTAATTATAATAAATTATTGATTATTTTCACATTTATCCACTGTTGTCTGCCGTGTTTTGCCCTATTTAGTTTTGTTATAGTTCCCTGACCCCTAGCAGGGGACATAACAACACACACACACAAACACACACCTCCTCTGTCCTCATTATCCTCATTACACACACACATACACACACACACACAAACCTCCTCTTCTGACTTCCAACACCAGAGCATTAGGCATTAAAGTGCAGAAAAGTCCACCCAGAGCCAGTGGTGGCTGTACAGCGTCCATTTTAAGTAAGGATGGGGGCATTTGGGGTGATGGACACTGGAAGGGAAATCTTTATCCAGTCGCAGTCCTTTGCCGGCTGGAGGACAAGATTAATTAGTCCTTAAGAGCAGCATTAATTTGAGGCATGGAGGCCCAGGGCCCAGGCGGACATCTTGATTAGCCGACGCCGACGGCTGGTGGGGGGGCGGCTGGGGGACAGTTTGGGGGGTGGCAATCTTGGCTATGCCTGCGGCAAAGATTATTCAGAGGAAATGATTCAATCAGGACGCTCCGCTCGTCTCATCTCCTCTCCTCGCCATGGCGTGTCGTGCCCGTGCTGTGCCCGAGCCGTGCCCGAGCTTGCTCTTCTGCAGGGGCGGGCAGAAGGCTGGCTAGGCTGGCACTCCCCTCGGGGCGGCACAGCGGGGAGGGGAACCAGAGGGCAGAGCAGAACGAGAGCAGTGGGGGGTGGGGGCTGGTTCAGGGCAGGACAGTCTCTGGGTGGGTGGGGGGTGGGGGTGTTAACTGAGAACATAGTCACAGATCCAAGACGCCACACTCTCACAGTCTGTCAGCCAGGCCCTGACTAAAGATATCAAAGATGTGTCTCTAATTGGGGAGGAGAGGGAGAGAGAGATATAGAGAGAAAGAGAGGGAGAGAGAGATAGAGAGGGAGAGAGAGAGAGAGAGGGAGAGAGAGAGAGAAAAAGAGAGGGAGAGAGAGAGAGAATAGACAGAGGAGAGGGAGAGAGAGATAGAGAGAAAGAGAGGGAGAGAGAGAAAGAGAGAGAGATAGGAAGAAAGAGAGAGACACATAGAAAGAGAGGAAGAAACAGAGAGGGATGCGTCTCTTTCCTCCCAGAATCCCTTGCCTGTCTCAGAACACACGTGATTATCTTGCGACTCGACACTTTGCCAGGGTCATTAATGCAGAGTTCTCTTTAAAAGCGCAGCGGGTGTCTTCTTATCGCTGGGGTAGGCAGAGGTTAGTCAACACTAACAAGCCTGATGTGCCATCTCCGCAAAAACCCACCCAGACAGAGTCTAGCACCCGCAATGAACACACTGGGACAACAGAGACGTTTTTAGTGCTTTTATCATTAGAACGGTTATTCTTACAATCACTATTTGTAGATCTGTCAAGGATACTGCTTCCATGGTCGCAGAAAGCTCAGTAGACAGTTCCGAGCTATTCCCATTCCGGTTCGGATGACACAGACGTGTTGTCATTGAGTGGATCGGAAAGCGCCTGGGTCCTCAGCACCGCGCCGTCCTGGCTGCTGACAGACTCGCTCCGTTGCTGATGAATGTGTCCTCGGGCACAATCAGAGGAGACAGATTAATATTCCGCTTTGGAGGGGATTCCGAGGGGATTGGTTGGTTGTCAGGTGGCCGGCGACGTGCGGCTGTCTGCTTTGAAATTAGTGGCGTCCGCGAGGACTCATTCCTTGCTCAGATGATTCAAATGATTTCGATAAGGTCCCTGTTGATTCTTCTCGTCAGTGATAATGGCTGTGTCTCTCCGCGGGTCAAACACTCTATTCTCCTGTTGCTCAGGATATTCATAGTTTGTCTTCACTTTTCAAAACAAGCTCCCGCTGGTAAACTCAGTGACACTGTTGCTTGCTCATTTCATAACTTCAAAGGTCGACCCTTTCATACACTGCAATGCTGACACACACACAGACACACAGGCACTCTGAAATATTAAGCAACGTGGCAATGCTGTTGCTGTTAATTAGAGTGTGGGCTCAGATGGTCAGTATTTTAACTGCTGCTGAATAGGGGCCACTCTAGTCCATTACTGCTTTGGGTGAATTCACCAACATGGACATTTGATGACAGACAAACAAACACATATGAAATGCACTGACATGAGACACTGCCAAGGCACATAGAACAGAGAGAGCAGATGGAGGATTTGTCATGTGAGTGGGCTTCTGGATCCATTTACAAATTAAGCGTATTCTATATGGAATTCCTGGATATGTGTTCTAGAATGGACCTCTTGGGTAAGTAGCTATTTACCCAGGACAATGTATTAATGAGAATGGAATGATACATTGTGAGAAAAGCTTTTCATAAAACCAGAAATGTACCAACAAAACATTTGTTATTATCTAATGAGGAGGTTAATCAGTAACACTTTAATTGGATTGTCCCCAGTAGACCCTCTGCAGATGGTCAGATCATGACCAAACTCTCTTTTGAAACTCTTTTAACTTTAATTAATTGTTAAGATTAGGATCGGGGTTGGGTTTGACTAAAGTGAGGTTAAGGAAACAATTTGACAAACTGACTTTGAACAAGCCATCTGTAAGGTCTCTGTAGGCATATTATCCACATAAAATATTACGACTCAATAGCAGCAAGAGACAAAAAGGTTGAATGACTTTTGTTTATGTCAGAAGCATTTTATTTCGGCTTCCATCACCAACAGGCTCTCGAGCACAAAGAAGCTACCAACTCTCTCTCTCTAAGTGGCCCTTTTCTCTCTATCAAAGTGCATCTGCACTGTACTATAAATCGCTCTGGATGAATCTAGAGAGTTTGCTAAATGAGGAGGTGTCCTGGCGAAATACTTTTATTGCCCAGGTACAACACAGCGGCCCCGTGGGACTGTTTTCCAGTCGCTGGTTTATAGGTCTGCCCTAACATCGCCAGCGAACCCTCCCCAGCCCGCCCCTCCCTGCCCGCGCTAAAACACCCCCGTGGGAGTGTTTAAATTAAACTGGCTCACACCCTAACATCGCTAGCCACCCTCCCTGCCCAACAGCGCTGTGGGAGTTAAAAGAGAGCGGCTCTCATCCCCAATACCCCTGGACCGTCCCATGGGGGTATTTTAAGGCACCAGGTCCTGCTCGTTGTGAGCAGTGTGTGTGTATAGTGTGTGTGTGTGTGCGCGTGGGGGGAGGGGGGTCGTGAATCATTGAGTAACTCTAAGAGAGGGCCTTTATGACCATCATCAAAATGTCCCCATGCTTTACTGCACTGCTAAGCCATGTGCTTAATCAAGGGAGAAATGTAATTTGTTGCCGTTTTTACAATGTATTAACTTAAAGATACAGAAGGACTGTATTTAAAAAGACAAATGGAGATGGCCAGCAGCCTAAAACAATGGGCATCCAGCTCCTCTGCTTTATGACAGCGTCATAAGGATCAAATACGGAGGACAGGCCAGTCATAGCAATGCATTATGGGTAAGGAGGAAAGACCAGTCATAGCAAAGATTGTTAAGGCGGAGCAAGATACTTCATCAGGAGCCACTTCCGGGAACCCGGATCGCACGAGGGGGGGGTCCAAATCCCCCTTTATGCAGAGCAGAGGCAGCGACTGCTCCATTGAAATCTATGGGCATAGCTCAGGATTTTACCACATATGCTAAGGTCTTAGTTCTATAGAGTTAGGAATGTGAATTTCGGGCACGTTGTCATGATCCTCAAACCCTTGTGAACATTTCAGGTACATTTTTAGCATTTTTGAGCATTCCAGTCTTGAGAAAATCGACTTTATATCAGGTGTGCGCCGGTTATTTATGCTGCTGCTGTTGGCGGTTTGCAACGTACGCTCATCAATACGTCATCGACACGCCTCTTTATGCAGACAGGATTCGATCCCCATTTCGCGCCCATAGACATGAACTACGACGAAGTATCTTGCTCCGCCTTAACAATCTTTGGTCATAGTAAAGCTTTATGGGTAAGGAGGACAGGCCAGTCATAGCAAAGCATTCTGAGTAAGGAGGACATGCCAGTCATAGTAATGCATTCTGGGTAAGGAGGTAGGCCAGTCATAGTAATGCATTATGGCTCTGTTATCAGTGCATTTATGAAGCCAGGTCCCAGACTAAAAGCTTCTGCTCCATGGATATCTCCACTGAATATCTTTCTTAGACCTGGGGCCGTATTCACAAAGAATTTTAAGGCTAAAAGTAGCTCCTAACTGGCTAATTTAGGAGCAACTCCTAAAAATAATGGGCGTGTCACTCCTAACTTTAGGACTCCTAATTTTTCTCACTAAAAGTAATTCACAAAGCATTTTAGACCTAAAAGTAGCACCTAAGTCTGGGACAGCTTAAAAGAAGTCGAGAGGACTCCTAACTCCCTAAGACCTATTCACAAACAGCTTTTTGTGGCATTTCGTGTCACAATGTTTTGAAATCCTATGCGGCTAGGAGCTTCCAATCGCGAGGGAACAATTTTGCATTGTAGGCATAACTAAGGGATGCAATAACGCCACCAACAACCAAAACTTTGTGAATCAAATTAAAATGTTCTCCTCTTTGCAAACGTAGACATAGGCATATGGTGACAGATTAATTTAATGTTGCAAAGATAGGCTACTGCATCAATCCATATCTTTCATTAGGCTGCATTAGGCTATTTGTTTCGCCTTACTCTTTATTTATTTAGGCTAGGCCTTTTTATTCAGTTATTCATCATCTTCCGTCCTTGTGTAACGCACGCATTCTCAGACCTGTCACCAGTCACTCATCATCGTAAGGGAGGTGTTTGGAATCATTCCCGCGTTACAATCATCAGCCAATCAAGGTGGCCACTTCAGTCGAGCTCGTGCATGAGTAATGACGTCATCCATAGCAACGAAGACTCACTCTTAGTTTAGGAGTTGTCATTTTTCCTTACTAAGAGTAGGTCTGAAAGGCTTTGTGAATAACTTTTAAGAGAAAACTCCTAGCTAAAATCTTTTAGTGCGATTTAGGAGTACTCCTAGTGGTAAGATAAAAGGCTTTGTGAATACGGCCCCAGGACTACGACAGTAATCCAGACATGAAACTGCCACTAAATATGTAATCTTTTTCATAGATCTGTACAAATTACACTTCATCTATTTTACATTATTTATGGGTTTGTTTATTTATTTATCTGTAATTTCTGTAATCTATACTTTCTATATGTCTGTTCTGTGCTCTAGATATGCTGTCCTCCTTTAGAACCAAACGGAACACACTGCAACTGCTGTAAAACTCCCTCCAGCTGCACTCACGGCTACACACTCACGGCTACACACTCACACACACTCACAGTTACACACACACGGCTACACACTCACACACACTCACAGTTATACTCTCACGGCTACACATTCACACACACACACACACACTCACGGCTACACACTCACACACACACTCACGGCTACACACTGACACACACACTCACAGTTAAACACACACGGCTACACACTCACACCCACTCACGGCTACACACACACGGCTACACACTCACAGTTACACACACACGGCTACACACTCACAGTTACACACACCCTGCTACATGCTCACAGTTACACACACACTCACAGTTACACACTCAGGGCCACACACACACTCACAGTTACACACACACAGCTACACACTCACGGCCACACACACACTCACGGCCACACACACACGGCTACACACTCACAGTTACACACACACGGCTACACACACACGGCTACACACTCACAGTTACACACACACTGCTACATGCTCACAGTTACACACACACACTCACAGTTACACTGGGGCAGCCGTGGCCTACTGGTTAGGGCTTCGGACTTGTAACCGGAGGGTTGCTGGTTCGAACCCTGACCAGTAGGAACGGCTGAAGTAAGCCGCAATGCACCTCACTGTTCCCTGACCGGCACTGTAGCAGGCAGCTCATTGTGTCGGGATTAGTGTGTGCTTCACCTCACTGTGTGTGTGGTGTGTGTGTTTCACTAATTCACGGATTGGAATAAATGCAGAGACCAAATTTCCCTCACAGGATCAAAAGAGTATATATAGTTATACTATACACACTCACGGCGACACACACTCACAGCTACACACTCACTCAGGGCTGCTCTTAACTTTAGCCCTCTGGGGAACGTGGAAGTGTGTGTGCATGTGAGATGTGGTTGTGTAAAGTGAAGGCACTGTGAGCTGACCATCTCCATCTCAGCGGACAGCCAGTCCCTAGTGAAGCGCTCTTTTCATTCATTTCATTTCATTCAAGTCTGGACATTCTCTCTCTCTCTCTCTCTTTCTCTCTCACTCTCCCACTTTAAGACACTGCTGTTTGGCTGAACAGTCTAGAACATTCTCCTCCTCACCTTCCTCATCTCAGGACCATCTTTCATCATTGTCTTTTTAGAGGGGCATAATTCTTTGTTATGAGGTAAATGTCAACATCTCCCCATCTAAGCCGAATGGATGGCTGTTGTGTTTACCTCCCTGCAGATTCAATTGTCAGGGCTAGTTTGCCTGTTAGGCATTTCATTCCTCTATCGGAATATGAAATCAGGACACAGATGCTGTGAAAATCACACGGTAGTCAGGCATCCTTTCGACAGGAGTGTGTTTACAGGCGAGATTCGTCTCACGGGTTTGACACTCTCTCAGCGGATTGGTTTAAATGTGTTAGGGGGAAACCAAATGTCATTCTGAAACATTTGCGTCCTTTAAATGTGATGAAAGCAGAGTGGTAGAAAACGGTGCGTGCCATGCTGATTTTGCAAGCGGGCAAACATTCCCTTGAAACGTGTCAGAGTCCAACTCTCCTGACGACTTCATCTGCCGTGTCCCATTTCGCCTCCTTCTCTCTGTCCTCACAAGGACTCTTGATAGAGAAAAAGTGCACTTCAGATTCTACTCTGAGTGGCTCATGTACCGTCTGCAGAGCAGTGGGAACAGCATACACACGTTTACATGCTCTCTAATATAGGGGGGGGGGGGGGTCAGTGTTTATACCGGATCTGTGTTTGCATATTTAATACGTTTCATACACGTGTTTCAACACTGCATTTCGGTCGTTGCTTTTACCTTACCATTACCTTACGCATGCCAGTTATGTATCCGCCAGCTGCCTGCCTGCAGCCTACTTCCATAACTCCAAAGCTGCTTGCTGTCAGATTTGGTTCCGAGGGCACAAGTTCAGTGTATCAACAACACTCAATAACAGTTTATGTGATGTGTTAATCAATTAAATTCCCAACAATTTCACAACAGCTAGTTCTGGAGTAGGCCATTCAACTAGCCCGCTTGCTTACGACGAGACTCAGGCTGCGCAGTCGGCACCCGCTTCCTTATTTGGGTTTTGGGTTGCCAGGTTTTAGCCTATGACAAAACGGTTGAAATTGAAACTAAGTGATCTTGTATGTGTAGGGTGTAGGCTATTTCATACACAATCTGGCAACCTGAATGGATCAATGATTTTAAAATGAAGTTTGATGGCCATGCAAATTACGGGAGTTTTCTGGGAGAAATAACAAAACGGGAGGGTGCTGGGTGATGACCTTGAAATACGGGAGAAACCCCGTGAAAAACGGGAGTGTTGACAGGTATGTTGATACGATTGCCAAATAAATTATATTTTGGCCATGGTTTTCCCTAAAATGTGTAAAATAAGAGAAATAAAATTATATTTTGAGTTCATGATTCATGAAAAAAGTGCCTGCTTGCATGTTAGAGGCGCGAAACATGGAAGCGCTCAAATCAGGTCATCGCATGTCCACATCATGGCTTACCGGACCTCGAGCAAAAGCAGCCGAACCCAGGCCGCTGTGGTCACTTCTGTGTTAGGTAACTGCTTTTACTTAAATTTGCTGTTGTTGTAGGCCTAAGGATTGCTGTTATGTGATAGGCCGCCTACTTATGAGAAGGGCTATGTGCATTGTTGTGTTGTGTAGCCTACAGCAGGGGTCCCCAACCTTTTATGTACCATGGACCGGTTTGTTTCCTTTTTTCTTTTCACGGACCAGCCTGGGGGGGGTCGGGGGTTCCATGTTCCATGTTCCATATGTGTTGTGCATGCGCATTACTTGAAAAAAACTAGCTCCAGTTATGTATAAACAGTGAAGGTAACGATCTCTTAAACATGTGAAAAACGTGAACTTGAAGAAGTGAAAATTGAACAATATGAACTATGAATATTGAACAACTTGAAGCTACATCTATAAGTGTGAACATGCTTAACAAAATATGGGAACTAAACATGGGAACTAAACGTGCATTACGAATATAATCAGTGGGAGCCCTGTGCTTGTTTCCCTGCAACAAGAAGGTTCCATCTGGGGTTGATGGAAGACAGCGACACCCTCAGTGTGTTTGAAATGTCCAGTCGATTGCGCAATTTGGTCTTAGTTGCAGTAATTGCCGAAAACCCGGCCTCGCATAGATACGTGGTGGGAAATGGTAGCAACGTTTTCAGCGCTTTTACGGCTATCTCGGGATATTCTGCTATGGTTTTGATCCAAAAACCCGCCAGAGAGGTTTCCTTATACACACTCTTAAGACCACCATCATTTGCAATTTCGATCAACTGCTCTTCCTCCTGCGCTGACAAGTTAGGACAATTCGGGATATTGACAAATGGCCCACTCATTGGTTTGCCGTGGATCTTTGATCTTTGGAGGATGGGAAGTAAGTAACGCTCAAACTCATTTGAAAGCGCAACAAGGTGATCGTGCACCAGCTGCGAGAGAAAGGGCCCTGCCTCTATGGGCCGCCAAATGTAACATGCCTTATTTCGTGGACAGAATGACTTTCGTGTGACGAAATACATATATTCATTACGAAACCATGTTACATCGTAACGCCTTTTGTCCACGGAATGCACAAATTGGTTTGCATTGTGTCCACGAAACACTGAAGAGAGCACATCATTTCGTGGACGAAATTGACAAGTGGCCTTTTCCTTTCGTGGACATAATGCTGAATGCAGTAGGCTATTCACTGTCGTAGATGAAATGTTTGGTCAAAAGTAATTCTGTCTACGTAAATACGAAATGCACCTACACGCATCATTCTGTTCATCCTATTTCAATTTCGTCCACATAATTATTGTGTTGTGTTACAGAAGGCATTCCGTCCACGCAATAGTAACTTAACAACTTACGAAATGCATTCAGTGACATATGCTTTCATTCTGTGGACGAAATGCATAAAAGAATCACGAAATCAGTTTTGTGACCTGCTACAATACATTTCGTGAGTCAGCAGTTGCCTCAAATTAATGCTGCTCTTAAGGACTAATTAATCTTGTCCTCCAGCCGGCAAAGGACTGCGACTGGATAAAGATTTCCCTTCCAGTGTCCATCACCCCAAATGCCCCCATCCTTACTTAAAATGGATGCTGTACAGCCACCACTGGCTCTGGGTGGACTTTTCTGCACTTTAATGCCTAATGCTCTGGTGTTGAAAGTCAGAAGAGGAGGTTTGTGTGTGTGTGTGTGTGTGTGTGTGTGTGTGTGTGTGTAATGAGGATAATGAGGACAGATAACGTTTATCGTAGCTCATAGTGCTAGGGCTAATGTAACTCGTCAGCAGTCATAGATATATACACTAGATGTCGCCTTGACTACTGCTGTTCATTGGAACGAATGCGTCAATCGAGACGCCATCTTGCTTCAGTGATCCACTCCTCTATAATGCATTAGCGTCAAGCTGGGCAAAGATCTAGCGAAAATAAAATCACCATAAATCGTCAAAATCTCAAGCAATTATCTTGTTTTTTGGGTTGTTCCAACTGACAGGCATGTATTTATGGTTGAGTCTAGAGAAAACTAAGCTTAAGACAATAATAAAGATACATTTTACCCGTCTAGCCCCATAGACTCCCATTCATTCTGCACTAGCTAGCGGCGGCCCCTAGAGGAACAATGAGTAAACTGCAACCAGGTTCGATACAATGAAAGTAAACAGGCTCTTCGTAGACAGGCTCTGGTTGAGGCCACATACCCCTCGTCTCGTTTACTCATGTAAGTTGTAATCTCACCAGAAGTTGCTGTAGATCTGTAGAACATTTACCTCTGCTACTACATAGGCTACGCCAGTCGTTACTTTTATAATCATGGGTCAGTGCCATGGGCAAAAGAGATGTAGCTGAATTCATAAATGACAAAGCCATGAGAAAGGTGATTTTCTTACGTTTCAACAACAAAGAAGCCGATCTGCCATCATTGTGAGAAGTTCCCAAATTTGACGCTAATCGCTAAAAAGGTTTTCTATCGCTGGGGATGGCCAAACGTCGCTAAATAGGTAACGCTGACAATACAGGAGAACTAGTTTAGCGCTTCAGATCCCTGTTCCTAGATGGCGGCGGTGTTGACGCATGCTGAGAAGCAGAAGGCGACATCTAGTGTATATATCTATGGTCAGCAGTGAAGCCAGTAACGTTAGTCTATTTTGACCACTTTTTTTGGTAACGAGTAATCTAACGCGCTACTATTTACAAACCAGTAATCAGATTAAAGTTACTTATCTAAGTTACTGTGCGTTACTATTTTTGTAATTTTCCTTAGTAAAAACATATATTCTTTGCTTTCTTCTTGTCTTGGGGATTAATGTCATGTAGGCTATGCTCACGTTTTCAGCATGAGCACAATTCACGTGTAAAACCACGCAGCGGCACAAACGTAAATGGAGGGAGAGAGAGAGATGCACATTTCATCAGTCATTACTTTGAGTTTGTGTCAGCTAAACATGACAACATTAAGATACATTGCACATTCTGTGCTGGCGACAAAGTGCTGTCTAGCTAGACATCCCAAGTCTCCCGAAGTTTTGGGAGTCTCCCACATATTGATAGCGGCTTCCTGACGCCCGCAAATTACATAAAATCTCCCGGAACCTAGAGCGAACAAGATCACGCAAGCCAGACCGGACTTCGCGTGTGCATATGAGTTTAACGCGCACACAACGGAGAGGAAGAGAGAGAGGAGTGGTGCGTTTGTGCCTGAAGCGCATCCAGGACAGAGAGCATCCTGGTCTGTTTTGCTAAATCAACCAATCAGTTTTCAGTGTAAGTGTGCTTATATCTTAGCCTAGAAATCTAGACGCACCCTAGCGGCGGCAAATTAATTTGCTCAGCCTGTACGTCTAGTATCGAACCATAGGAATTTCTATTGGCTTAACACCGTGG
Source organism: Alosa pseudoharengus (assembly GCF_046254945.1). NCBI lineage: Eukaryota > Metazoa > Chordata > Actinopteri > Clupeiformes > Clupeidae > Alosa > Alosa pseudoharengus. The sequence goes on along the minus strand of NW_027468609.1, from coordinate 11,661,901 downwards.
ATGTTCTCCAATCACAGCGCTCTATTTCGTTAGAGAGTCTTAAGGCGGGCTTAACAGGATAACGACATCCTGCGACGGTGAACAACAAGGAAGGTGGCTATGGCGAACGAAGAGCGGTTGTTTGAATTTGGCGTCAACTTTGGAGGAGTTGGACTTTTCTTTGAAAGTAGAGCAACACAATGCACTTAAGTCATTCCTTTCGAAGAAGGATGTATTTGCCGTTTTGCCGACCGCATACGGATATGGTCGTAGCGATGGCCTATTGCATGCCTAGTAGGGGTATAAAGATTAACCGATACGTATCGGTATCCGTTTTTAACGTGTAAGATACGGCTACATCGATATGTGAAGCCCCGTATCGGAATAAAACTGAAATGAACCGGTCGTTATATCGATTTACTTGTTACAAATCGGTTCATAACCTTTTCTGCTCGCTTAGACTCTGATTTACGTTGCAACCAGCGCGTTCATCCCACTTCCTGTTTTGAAACTACACGTGGCACGGATTTGTGGGTAATGAAGTTCGTTTTGGGCTACACTCATTGCCCAAAGTAGTCAAAGAACTTTATTACCCATACATCTACTGCAACTTAAGCACGTGACAACTCGCACTCTGTCGGTGTTTGACAGTTTTTACTCGTTTGTCAAAATCTAGCGCGAAATTAAACACTTACTATAGCATTCCTAAACGGCAATGATAGTCTGTAGAGTAGCCTTACGTTTGATGAAGGGATTTCCTTAAAGTTAAAGAATAATTTGACCCTTGCTGCTAAAACGATGTAGGCTACAAATTATTATTATTTTGCTCATATTCACTCAGACTTGATTTTATTTTGGTATTGTCTTACCTCAACAATAGGCTACAGCTCATTGAAAACAATCAGATATAACTCTAGAAAATCTATAAAGTCTATAAAAATGTATTTTTATGTTGTGTTTGGCTGCTTTGTTTGGCTGAAATGACTATTCTTTTTTTCATTTCAATATAGTATATGATACAAACCTCAGTTTAGATAATCATATTCACACATTTGTATTTGCCTAATTGACATGACCATGATAATTGATAATATAAAATTAATGTGCACCTTAAGCAAATGATAAAAAATCTTTCAGAATGCTTTCCATTCTTCAACTGCATCGAACTGCATCGAATCGCATCGCATCGAATCGTACTGAATCGTTTTTATGAACATGTATCTTTTCTTGTATCGAATCGTGCCCATGTATCTAGATGTGAATCGTATCGTCTTTTACATGAGAGATTCACACCCCTAATGCCTAGGCAGTTTGAAAGACAATTCTCTGCCCGCCCCTTGGATTAAGCAGGTGAATGATTCGATTCCAGACTATACATTTCAATGATATAGGATGGCCCGCCAGGCTACTTATATCTCTTTTCTCCCAAACTTAATTAATCAGTTCAGTCAGTGTATCTAGAAACAGGAGCGTCATGGCAGCGTCAGTGCCCCTCAAAAAGGAAGATTTAAGACCCATTTCACATCAGACTACACAAAAGTGTACACAATTGTCTCATAAGATTAAAACATAATGATAGTCTTGCACACTGCACTGTTTGTAACAGCGACTTTAGCATTGCTCACGGCGGGTTAAATGATTGCAAAAGACTTGTTGAGGTGAGTTTAACAAGTGTAATTTCATTTGCATATTACTCAGGCCTATTCAAGATAGCTAGTTGCCAAGGCTACATGAAAAAAAAATCTACATATTTTATTATAACAATTTCTATCAATAGGCCTTCCTTATTTGGTGTAGATATTATTGAACAAACATCTGAATTTCAGTATCTAAGTAGGTTAGGTTGGGATGTCTGCTATACATTGCTGACATTACTGTTAAAATGCACTTCCTGTATAGTGAGTATTGGCAAAACCGGTTATCATTTTTATGTTGAGGCGGTGGGGGTGTTGTCGGCAGCTGCTGAAAGTAACTAATAAAGTAACTTGTAATCTAACTTAGTTACTTTTAAAATCAAGTAATCAGTAAAGTAACTAAGTTACTTTTTAAAGAAGTAATCAGTAATCAGATTACTTTTTCAAGGTAACTGTGGCAACACTGCTCGTCAGTTTGTACGTTGCCCAGCGAATAAACTTACTTCTTACATGTCTTAAGTTAAAGAATTGAAAGAAATAGGAAATAAAAAAAACTTGAACGGTATAATCTGTTTACATTCAGATCTTGCCAAAGACTTTGCCTAAGTGCTATCTGCCGTCCTGTTCAGAGTCTATGGTTGCTATAGCAACCGCTGATGTGCTTCATACACTGAGGAGATAAGCATGCAATTGTGGTTTAAATACTCCCGAAACACAAAGAAAACAAACCAAAATATATCTATGCCAGAACGGATGTTGTTGTATTCCAAACAATCGTGGAAGGGCATTACTACGGTTAAATCTCACTATAATCTCCTAGCTGTGCGATATGTCCCATTACAGCCCATTGATTTGATTCGTGTTCTTGCCGTCCACTAGGCTATTTTGCTGTGGCGTGAACAAAACATGACGTCACATGCAAGGGGTGAATATGGTTGGTGCCGCTGGCTGCTCTTATCGCGTGTGTTTGGCTCTGTGTACAGCCTTATAGGCTATAGCCCATGTGATTGTGAAACAATGTAAGTTGTTGTGTAATTCTAAGTTGATTGAATTAAACAGTCAAAAGACACATCATTGGTGGTCGGGGTCCGTGGATTATTTACTATCAAGTTCATTGAAGTTTGCGTAGCCCATTAATGATCCATCAGGGTGTTTCATGTAAATATTGTAAACATAGGCTATTATGTATTATGTTTCATGTAAGCAAACATAGAACTATGGCACCACCCGTGTGCAACAGATTTCCTCTTTATAATAGGCATATGTCTATGCTGTTGCTATTAATGGCAGGATCAGCATTTAAACTTTGCCCCCTCCAAAAAAAAAAAAGAAAAATCGCCTACCCGCCGATAAGTTGTCAAACGAAGCAATTAAACCATCAAAGCTAATTCGACATCTAGAGTCCAAGCATCGTACACTTAAAGACAAACCCCTTGAGTTCTTTGAGCGTAAGAAACGCGAGCAAGAAGGACAAAAAACTAGTGCGTAAAGCAACCACATCGGTGAACGTGGCTGCGCTAAAAGCCTCATAGTGGCTAGTCGGATTGCTAAATCTAAGAAGCCCTTTACTATTGGGGAAGAGTTAATTCTGCCTGCTGGTAAAGGCATGTGCAATGAACTCCTTGGGGAGGCTGCAGAAAAAAAAAATAGCTCAGGTACCGCTTTCTGCAAGCACTGTCTATAGGCGAATTGATGATATGTCAGAGGATATTGAGGCACAGTTGTTAGAGAGGGCGAATGGATCACCGTGGTACGATATCCAAGTTGGTTGATTGCAGGTCACTGGCCAGAGTGTTTGAGTTGCGAGAGCCGCTGCAGAGATTTCTTACAGAAAAAAAAAAGTCACCGTTAGCTGCATATTTTAGTGATGAGGGCTGTGTCACCACCAGGGGTCACTAATAAATGTTCCTTCCCCCCCACCAGAACCCAGGGGAGTACACTTTGCCCTTCAATGAACCGGGGATACGTGGATACAGTATAAAAATATATGATTTATTAATACACGAGTTAAAAGGCAATGCAATAGAAAAAGTATATTAAAACAGTAGTCCAATGCTCAGTCCGAGCTGCACCCGCCCACGCTTGAGATAGGGCCACCTCCAGTTGTGATGTCACCAACCTCGAGGCCCAGGTAGATGTTATTACTGGCCCAGTCACGGCCCAGGGTTCCGACTGGAGTTGGTTTCTGTGCGACAGGGAAGGAGGGGCACAGCGATTCAGCCCTTTTACAGTACACCCCCACTTGTCACAACCCAAGTTCACAGCAAGCTTATTAAGGGGCAGTTAGCCCAGTAAGAGTTGTGCAGTAGCAAACAAACAGACAGAGAATGATTTCTTTGTCTTATCCCAACCCACAGCACACTATTCAAGCTATAGGCTCGTCACACGTTTACACAGCACACTATTAAAGTTATAGGGCCCACCAGATGTTTACACAGCACACTATTAAGGCTATAGGGCTCACCACAGGTTTACACAGCACACCATTGGAGCTATAGGGCCCACCACATGTTTACACAGCACACTATTGAAGCTATAAGGCACAGCAAGTTCACACAACACACTACTATGACGCTATTGGGCTAGAATGACAGCGGGAGGATTTAAACAAGGACAGTCCAGTCGTTAGCCTAGGCAGTAGGTCTACGATCGAGGGGAGGGATCAGCAGGAAGAGCGAGAGAGTAGGCTATAGAACAGTCACTTAACTTAGTGAGGGGTGAGCGTTCTCACCCCTCTCCTGGTCCACCAGTCCAGTGTATAGGCTACCGGAAGCCTCCCGGGGATCTCGGTATTCACGTAGACGCTAGGTCCTCTGGAAGAGGGAGAAATACAAATGGCCAGAGCCTAAGACGTCGGGCATCACTCAGTTATAGCACGAGCTACACGGTAACCAGGCTTTAGAGAGCTCATGGAGGGGCAGACGATTCCACCCCTCTCGTATCCGTTCACGCAGATAACCCTTGGCACGGCGGCAAAGCCCAGTCGGTAACATCAACACAACAGCAGCGCTCAGTCAATCCAGATCCAGTACGCCGGCATCCAGGATACCTGGCTTCCATCCATTTCCGCGGAGCACGTCTTCGTTCCAGGCCTCTCTGCTTATCGTCCTGTATGAAGTGCTTAAGAGGCTAATCCCACAAACAGTGCACCAATCACCACCACCACCACTGAGCTGACACACCTGTGGCTCATTAGTAAACAATGAATGGCTCGGGGGCCGCCATCTTGGTGTCACACCCTCAGCTTTCCCATAGAGAACTAAATCCCCAGTAACTTGCTCCCCACCTAGTCACCCCGTGACAGCTGGGTGTCAAAACTCGCTTACCTGTGTGACATATTCGGGTTGCTTAATGACCTCAACCTGTCACTGCAGAGGAGAATGACGACTGTCTTTAAACTGGCAGATAAAGTCGCTGCATTTAAAGCCAAGCTTGATTTGTGGGTACGACGTTGTTCCAAACAGTAGTGGGGGTTTTGGGAGAGACTGAGGCCGGGCCCTTTCTCTCGCAGCTGGTGCGCGATCACCTTGTTGCGCTTTCAAATGAATTTGAGTGTTACTTCCCATCCACAGCAAACCAATGAGTGGGTCCGCATTTGTCAATATCCCGAATAGTCCTAACTTGTCAGCGCAGGAGGAAGATCAGTTGATCGAAATTGCAAATGACAGTGGTCTTAATAGTGTAGGCTATGAGGAAACCTCTCTGGTGGGTTTTTGGATGAAAACCAAAGCAGATATTCCGAGATAGCCGTAAAAGCGCTGAAAACGTTACTGCCATTTCCCACCACGTATCTATGCGAGGCCAGGTTTTCGGCAATGACTTCATAGTTATTGTTCAATTTTCACTTCTTCAAGTTCACGTTTTTCACATTTTTAAGAGTTTGTTACCTTCACTGTTCATACATAACTGGAGCTAGTTCTTTTCAAGTAATGCATGCATAACACGGAACATGGAACCCCCGAACCCCCCCCCCACCGGTCCGTGAAAAAAAAAATGGGAATCAAACCGGTCCATGGTACATAAAAGGTTGGGGACCCCTGGTCTAGCGGAAAGTTGTAGTCCACAAAGTGCTCTCACACAAAGTTTAACCGCATCAAACTTCTACCCGCTCAATTGTAGCATTCTTTACACGAAAATTTATATTAAAAATTCACAGACAACATATGTTCACATTTATGGCAAAATTCAAACGGGACCAGAAAATAATTATTTTCTCACATTCACTTGCATTAACGATTTTTCAATCTATAGGTCCAGCGGGGATAGCGGTAAGGGCGGGACTTACCAGCTCTATACGTTAGACCGGCACATCCGGGAACTTGACTCGTGACAAACGTTCCCGCCCCTTTCGGGGGGAAAACAAACAACCCCTCTCATTAACTCCAACGCAAATTAGGGTCAATAAACGTAATTCGTACAGAAATCGCAGGAGTAAATAATAACAAAAAATACCACAAATCAATATGACCACTCAATACATAACCACTTTGCCGGTCGTTGACCGTGAAAGATACCTACAAAAGCTTAATTCAATTAATTTAATATAAAAACATGTCCCTTCAGTCTCCCGAGTACGAAGTGGTGCTACAACCCCACTCAGTCATACCCAGACATTTACTCGTAGCCTATCTCATTGAGTCTCCAGGTAAGTAACTAAATTGTTTTCCTGTATTTTTGCCTTCATATTTGAATTTTAATGTAGTGTAGTTGACTCACAGGCTCAGATGTAAAGTATGTTAGTTAGATAATTCCGAGATATGATCATTTCTGTCATAGCCGTTAAGTGTTAGCCTAGATTTCTGTTTTCTTTGGTCTGATTCATTTTTGGTGTAACGTTAGTGGTTTGTCTTTTGAAGACTAATAAACGATATTATAATTTCATAAATATTTAATAACTAGGCTAATATTTATTTGCCAGCAAAGCTGTAGCCTAACCCACCTGCAACTTTTCGGCATGTCTACCGGTTCACTTTGGCTTGTTCTGAGGGAATGTTTTCCCCTCAAAAGGGGCATGGCGCAAACAACCTGCTCTGTGTGACGCGGGTCCGGTTGTAAGTATAACTCGCACACTGTACACACACACACACACACACACACACAGAAACATCAGTCCCCACTACTCTAAAAATGCATGTGTGTGTGTGTGCATAACTTTTTAGCATCTTCATTCACATCCCCATTATCAGGGGCGGACCTGGACACTTTGAGGCCCAAGGCAAAAGATCCCAAGCTTCTGCTACTGAAATGGTGTCCGTAGCAGCACCAACAGCACCAGTGTGGACTTCGGCAGTGACAGTGATCCCTCACGACTGTTTCACTTAGATCAACATCATAATCATCATCATCAGTAGAAGAATAGGCTATGTAGTAGGCCTAGGCTACAAGAGCTATCCAAATTACTTTCTTCCATGGAAGAATTCTTCGACTGGAAGAAGTTGGTTAATTTAGGCAATTTCTTTCTAAATTCCCCCTACTCGCTTTTTCTTTTTCTTTTATCACTTCCACTCTGGAAACGTTTCATGGCTGCTGTCAATCGCTCAACTCACCACACTCAACACACCTCACCAAGACCTCGTTCATAGCTAGTTGCTGCTATGGTGACAGAAAGCGGTCCTGCAGTCATTTGATTTTATGATGAGTTTATGAGCTATCATGAGGCAAAATATTATGTAATATATAATTAATTAATATATTATGTAAAATATCACTAATATATTATGGATTAGAATATATTGTTTGGATGCGGTGATCATTTATTTAAAAAAAAAAAAAAAAAAAAAATACGATACGGGGATGACGAGGCCCCCTGGTGGCCGAGGCCCCAGGCAATTGCCTGACCATGACTAATGGCAGGTCCGCCCCTGCCCATTATGATAAAGTAAAGGGACTCCTCTGTTCTCACATGAAGGCATTTAATGGGCGCAATCTATGTGTGGTTTATTATCTTTGCTATGAACTGTCCTAGCTATTGCTGTGGGGTGTACTCTGTGTTATCTAGCTATTATAGCTTATATAGCTAATATAGCTAAATACTGTATCTCTTAACCAGGGACAGTTGATAGTGTACTAATATATCTAACTACTGTATCTCTTAACCAGGGGCAGTTGCTAGTGTGCTAATATATCTAACTATATCTTAACCAGGGGCAGTTGCTAGTGTGCTAATATATCTAACTACTGTATCTCTTAACCAGGGGCAGTTGCTAGTGTGCTAATATATCTAACTATCTCTTAACCAGGGGCAGTTGTTTTGCGAACTGGCCAAGCAGCAAAGCCGCTCAAGCATCCTGAGGGTTCCTATCATTTTTCTTTACAATGTTAGAAGGTCAGCAAGATAATTATGCTATTAAGCTATTTTGATGCAAATGGAACTCCAGCCACTTGTGGATTATGTTAGAATGCTACACACAATATATGAAATAATCCAGAGAGACATAATGAGCTTCTCAGGGTAGTGAGTAAATGGGGTCAAGGCCTACCTCCCCCATGCCCTTTTCAAACGTTAATCAATCGGCTTGTTTTGTCAATTCAGCTGAGAGTGAAGAAAACCGTGTGTGTACTGGGTCCCTC